>NC_063198.1:19983861-20031361 GCF_017589495.1 Alosa alosa | reverse complement strand
AAAAGGTGAATAGATTGTAGAATAGCCAAAGAAGATGTTGTTATAAAACCTTTAAAATCTCTAAACAATCACAAGTAGGGCAGTTCATCACAGTTCATCCATTGCAACTGGATTGATGAAAGGTCACTTACACCTGTAGGCTACATTGTATTTGGGAAAAGCAAAAGGTATCAGCATAATGTTAGTTATTTATTTATTTATTTATAAACAAAAACATCACTGTCAGTTCCATGCCGTTTTCAACAGCTATCAAAAACAAAGGTAATTTTTGGATGGATGGATTTTTTGTGAATGTTTCTTCTTCTACATAAAATTTTAGTCATCTTTAGTTCATGTAATACTTTATTGTCAATGCACAAATTAAGTAACAGTAGTCTGAAAAATTATTGTTAATGCACAAATTAAGTAACAGTAGTCTGAAACGAAATGCTGTTTCACATCTAACCAGTGGTGCAAATAACTGACATGATGAAATCGCCGCTAGAATGTTCATACACATTTTAACGGGCCAAAGTTGAAGAGCTGTTGTCTGTTATTGTTAAAATTGCAAATATAGGCTGATTCATGTTCCCTTGCATTGTGTAACTGAGGTCCATGGCTAGTCTGGCTTTCACCAGACCAAGCTCAATCTTTTAAGAAATCAAAAAATAAATAGAGGGCAGATCAGGCTGGGTTCACCCATCCTAGTCCATAGGCACCCGATATTGTTTAATTTTCGATTGAGATATCCACGCTCTGGCTATTCTAAATGCAAAATGCATCAGGGGAGTTATGACAAAACTGTAACTAACAAACTAGATCCTAATAGAAAGCTGTTAGCTTCCCTAAGCTACAGGTAGGCTTATAAGGTAGGCCTATTTTTACAACATAAATTGTCAATAAGGCTATGCTGGCTAACACAAAAAAAAATCTCCTTTTGAAACCAATGGCTTCGCCTTACAGTATCGCCGGACTTAAACTGCCATATCGTGGCGAAAAGTTGTAATAAAATTCATATGAGATCCATGAGTCAAGGAAAGCGTGAATGAAGTAGCCACTTCTAAATGGGACCCACTACACAGTAGCTTAAGGTGTGTTGCTAAAGCAGCCATAATGAAATTACATTACATTACATTACATTTTGGCTGGACGCTTTTTAGCCAAAGCGACTAACAACATAGTAAACAGTTTAAGTTTTAGAGCAGTTCTCAACAATTTTAGGACAATTTAGAAACATTAGAGTACAGTAAGAATAAGTGCATCAGTGAGTGCTGTTTTAACAGTTACTTGTCAGTTTGAGGCGACTGGTGAGTGCTAGGATCAGTAAGACTTGTTGTAAGTGTTGCTATGAGAGGAGATGTTCTATAAAGAGCTGGGTCTTCAGGAGTTTTCTGAAAATGGAGAAGGATGTCTCTGCCCTTGTAGGAGTTGGCAGTGTGTTCCACCAACCAGGAACAACAGATGAGAAAAATTGGATTGGCTTTGAGGCGGTGGTAGAGCTAGGCGTAGGCCTATTTAGATCTGAGCGGTCTGGATAGCGATGTCTGTATGAGGGCATTCAAGTAGGTGGGAGCAGAACCGAGACTACTTTGTGCAAGCGTTGAGCCTTGAATTTGATGCGGGCCGCCATAGGTAGCCAGTGTAGCTGGATGAGCAGCTGGGTAACATGTGCCCTTTTTGGAAATTCTGGATCATCTGAAGTGGTTTCACTGTGCAGGCTGGGAGACCTGTCAGGAGGGCATTGCAGTGCCATCGTCGGAGGATGACTTGAACCAGAAGGTAGCATCTTGAGTCAAGTAAGTCCTGAATGATGTTGTAGAGCGTAAACGGGCATGAAACCGGGCGACTGAGGCAACATGATCTGAGAAGTTTAGTTGGTTGTCGATAACAACTCCTAGATTTTGCAGTCCTGGTAGGTGAAACAGACAGGGGATTCAAATTTGATGTTGATGTCGGATGTATGGTAGGTTTTAGCTGGGAGGACCAGCAGTTCAGTCTAAGAGGTTCAGTTCAGTCTAAGAGGTTCAGCTGAGGGTGGTGTGCCTTCATCCATGTAGCTATGTCTGAGAGGCAACCGAGATCCGTGCTGAAACCAAGGGGTCATCAGGTGGAAAGGACAGATAGAGCTGTGTGTCGCCTAAAGTGGGAGAAGCCACTAAAGGATAATCTGTCCCAAGGAGGTGGTGTAGATACAAAGAGAAGGGGCCCAGCACTGAGCCCTGGGGACCCTATGGTGAGATGGTGAGGTGGAGATAGCTGACCAAGCCATGATACGTTAAACGAAGGCCCTGTGAGGTAGGACCAGGAGAGAGCAGAACCGGAGATTCCCATGTTAAGCAGTATAGAGAGAAGCGACGGTGATTAACCGGCGTGTCAAAGGCACCCGATAAGTCAAGCAGAATGAGTACTGATGACCGGCGGTCGCCCTGGCTTCTTTAAGGCTTCTGTTACAGACAACAGAGCCAAGCCGTAGAGTGGCCGCTTTTGAACCCAGACTGACTTGGATCCAGAAGGTTGTTCTGTGAAAGGACTGCACGCACTTAAAACAAATAAACAGGCATCTCAGTCTCACGCATGTATAGGCAAAACTGTATCAGACCGTAACGTTGGTAAATCTTCTATTGCACAGAATGATTTTTGTAGCACGTGCAACAAATGACAGTCGAAAGATACAATAACGCCAATACTGGAAATGCAGCCATGATGATGATGATGAATATTTATTTTGGCTTTCTTTTAATCCTACTGAATTTGTAATTATGTATCGGCCGTTCTAATACCGATAGTATGTGGGTGCCTGTGTGTGTGTGCATGTGTATATGTGTGCACCGCCATCTACAGGCCAATGAGTGTACAGTCACTAAATGTACACATAACCTAATTTTTTTAGACCCCCACGGATGAAATTCTCCTAAACTTGGCATACCCCAGAGAATGCCAGGTCAATCATACACATACAATTTGGTGCAGTTCTGAACATCTTAACTGAAGATAGGGACGATTAAAGCAGAATAATATTGCATTTTCATTTTTTACCGGGGGGGTGCAAATCACAAATGAGTGATTATGGGCCAGATTGATGTGGGCCCTTGAGACCAACATACCATAAAAGATTCTTCATCCTCAGTGCCACGGTTCAGGTAGTTATTTAGGAAAAACTGCTTTTTTTTGCGGTTCAGGGGGCCCAGCATGGGGGGGGAGTGGCCCCCGGGGACGAAACTAAATTTTTCCATAAAAGTCTAGTGGGGCTACATACCCACCAAATTTCATGTGCCCCGGTGGTTCGGTGTCCCGGGTATCGTTGGCCAAAAATTCAGAAAGTAGATGACGGGGAAAAAAAAAAAAAAAAAAAAAACTTCCCAAAACTTGACAATCCCTATATGACCGATTCGCTAGCTTCGCTAGCGGCGGTCATAATAAATGGATAAAGTGGAATGAAGAGGATAAAAGAGAGAGATGAGCGAACAGGAGATGAGGAGCTTTGAGTACCCCTCCTGCGAGATGACAAATTGTGTGTGAGCATTCGGCTGGAAGCTTCCATCCTCCCCCCTCATTCTGTCGCTCTTCCCCATTAATTTATTCTTTATGTTTTGGACCGTAAAGAAACACTCCTCTCCTCTCCTCTTTTCCTATTTCTGCAGTAGCAAACCCCAATGTAAAGACTGACTGACTGACTGACTGAATGACTGTCTGCTGGCCTGTCTGACCGTAGAACAAGCACACACTCCTGTCTCTCTCTGTCGTGCTCGTGACTAGCCCCACTCCATCGCTCCCCCGAGGAAGCGCTGGCCGTCCTCACGCCTGCGTACTGGCCCCTGGTTGCGTTGTGGGTATTCTAACGAGCTCGGCGCTGTAAGCCTGACTGAGCGTCGTTTTGTGCCCTCTCTCAATGCCTCCCCAGTGGGCCGTGCCGGCCTCTCGCCTCGCCTCGCCTGGCCGTCTATGCTCGCACGCTCTCTCTCTCCGTCTCAGTTCGCTAATGCCCCAAGCTGATCGAATACTTTGGTCACGACGGATCAAATTTAATTGGCTGCTCCTCTCCTGAATAATAATAAAGAGTGGGATTAGTCCAAATTGGATTAGTAATTCACAATGTGCTGTAATGGCAAGATTACTTACATATGGAAACTCTATTTGATTTCACCAACATCCAACTACCCCACCCACCCCACTCCTATTCGTGTCTATGTTCTCTCCATGGTTCAGTATGCATGTGTGTGTGTGTGTGTGTGCAGAATATTCAGACCGAATGCTGATGATGGATTGGTTTGATAGCGCCGGGTTACGTCTGGGGACTGTGATAAGGGCCGCTTCCCAGCGTGTCGTTTTGTCTGCGGATGTTTTCTGCATTGGGCCTCAGATGAGACAGATTTGTACGGATGTGTAAGCAGGGACTTCTGAGCGACTATGATATCACTGTCCGTCGGGCATAAGCTTCTTTCAGCTCCTTTAACTGATAAACACCCATCACCAACACACACCATTTTTTCTCTCTTCTGTGAGAGAGAAAAAAAAGTCTCACACACATACACAGACACACACATACTTTTGCACATATGGATTGAATCTCCTGATCAGTAAATAGAAAAGAAGGCCACGTTGCCATGACATATCGCTGGAGAGTGAGAGTAGGGGGAGGAGGTTCATCTTCATACTCCAGCTCTCAGGGATGACATTGATTTAGAGGCAGAGGAAAGGGAAAAAAGTGCTAATATAAGATAAAATATACAAGATATATAAGATAATATATCTGCTGTGTGTGTGTGTGTGTGTGTGTGTGTGTGTGTGTGTTTGGGAAGGAGAGGCGACATACACACATCTTTACATACTCAAACAGATAGACGTTTGACAAGCATAACATACTGTACACATATTGATATTATTTGCTGCCATCTGTTTAAAACCCCGACATCAGACCTTAGCATAACTGTCAATGTTAGAACGATGCACTGCCTGCCTGCCTGCCTGCCTGTCTGCCTCCTGGCCTGATTGCAATTGTGTGCATATCAGCCTGAGCAAGTCGCTCTTAAATCTTTTTCTCACTTTCACAGATTTATGGTAATCATTATGCACGATGTATACACCCAATGTGTGTGTGTGTTGTGTGTGTGTGACTTCCATTTTGAGTGTGTTCTTGTGATGTGAGAAGTAACAGCTGGATGGATTAACTTTTAGAAGCTACCACCTCTTTCTCTCACCTGTAATGGTTGTCACACATTATCTTAATCGTTAACATCATGGTAATTGCTGTAATTGTGCCACCATAGCTATTTTGGTTTCTATAGTTCATCATTATGGTAATAAGGTAAGCCTTCTTATTGTTACTACCACCTCCACCATCATCATAATGATGATGATGACGATGACGATCCCCATCAACAACAATCAGGTTAGCATTTCTGTCAATCATTACACTCACTCGTTGTCATTCATGTAATTGTCACAATTATCCTCATCATCCTCCACAGTGGCATTAACAAATGTCCTCTTCCTCCTCCTCATCATCATGAACTATCCCACACAACATCATCATCATCATCATCATCATCACGATCTCGTCCTCTCCTAGTGCCCACCTGGTTTGCTGCCCTCGGCCACAGAGCCGTTGTACACCTGGTTCTGGAACTCTGGTCTGTTGTCGTTCATGTCGATGACATAGATGTACAGGTCAATGGGGCTCTCCACCTGGATTCCGTTCATATCCACGGCATGGGCTTTCACCTGGGACACACACACAGATGGGAACACGCACACACACACACACACACACACACACACACACACACACACACACACACAGGCTTATGGAGTCTTGACCCGTCCTCATCCAGTGCTGCTGCCTGTCTCCCCCTGCTGTTTCCACACCCCAGGGGGCAGCTGTTCATCCCAAGGCCTGATTGAAGGGGGACGCCATCCCTCCCCTCTGAACGAGTACAATCAGACGGTTCGCACACTGTGATTTTCTCACCTTCGCCGTGTTATTGACTCTAACGCATGCAAAGCGAGGCCAGCAGGATGGAGAGCTCAACGCATACATCTGATTTCTCATCCATCCGGCGCTGAGAACAAAAAAAAAAAAAAAAAAAGAAAACGACTGTGTTTCAGGAGCTGAAATAGAAATAGTGCGTGGGAAGGCGATATCCTTCTACGCTAAAACAGCTGTTTGAAAAATCACTGCATATCAGACCAGATCTCCCCTTGAAGAACAGAGAGAATGATAGGGACAGAGAGAGAGAGATAGAGAGAGAGAGAGAGAGAGAGAGAGAGATAAGAGAGTGAGGGAGAGAGTGATGAGGAGAGAAGAGGAGAACATGAGTGCTGCTGTGTGATGCGTTCTTTCTCTCTCGGATTTATTCATGCAGGTATTGGCCCTACAGGTGTGATAAATCTAGCCATTATCCTGCATTGGCGCTGAGATCTTAAAGAATGAGGCCGGGGGAAGGAAGATGTACACGGGAGCCTTGCATCAGCATTCCTGACTCCTACATTTCCTCCACCCAGACACCTGCCTTCCCCAGGACCATCATTCACATGCGCTGTGTGTGTGTGCCTGTGTGTGACAGTGTGTGCCTGTGTGTGTGTGGGTGTTGGTGTGTTTGTGTGTGAGTATGTGCGTGTGTGTGTGTGTGTGAGAGAGAAAGAGATGCACGCAAACACGCAAACAAACCAACAAACAAATAAACTGATGGCTACTGCACATCTTCCCATTCTGGAGTCAAACAATAAGGAGAAACAGTCGGAGATGAATTGCACGTGTGTGTGTGTGTGTGTGTGTGTGTGTGTGTGCGTGTGTGTGTGCGTGTGGTGTCTGTATGGCAGTGACAGGCAATGGTGTCAGAGGAAATTGGAACTTTGATCTACTGGCCCACAGGGGTATATCTGTCTGTGGGAGTGTGTGTGTGTGTGTTTGTGTGTGTGTGTGTAGGAATGGGTGTGTCTGAGCCTGAGTGTCTGATGCATTTGTGTGCATGTGTCTATTTGGGGTTATTCATAGTGAATGTGTAGCTGTGTGTGTGTGTGTGTGTGTAAGAGAGAGAGAGAGAGAGAGAGAGAGAGAGAGAGTGTGTGTGAGAGTGTGTGTGTGTGTGTGTGTGTGGACTGCAAATGTGTGCCTCCCCGTTTGTCATTGGTATGCTGGCTGGCAGGCATGGAGCCCTCTGAGGGGGAGAGCTTCTCTCCTCTTCTCCTCTCTTCTCACCTTTCCTTTCCACTCCTCTGTCTCATCTCCTCCTCCTCTCCCCTCTCTCCTCTCTCTTCTTCGCTCCGTCTATTCTTCCTCCTCTCCTCTCTTTTCTCTCTCTCTCTCTTTTCTGCCAGGCTACTGATGCCAGTGCTGCTGCTGTCGCTGATGCAGCTGTTAGCTCTGCCAGCTCCGCCATAGGAAACATCAAGCTCATCATCAGCGTTTGTGGGTACAGACACACGCACGCACGTACACACACATACGTCTGTACACACACACACAGATGCATTCACAAATATGCAGAGTCATGCACAAATACATTTAGGTCTACCAGAAGTCACATGACTGAGTCCAGCCCTGCTCGCTGCCTGTTCTCTGTGCCTCCTGTCATACCTGAATCGAATTGGCAGACATCGCTATCCTGTGGTCAACTTACAGTATAGTTTTGTTTATTTGCCTTGCTCTTTGTTGCTCTGTTTACACTTTTGGATGACAAGTTTTGGACTTGTCAAGGAACTGAATCAAAGCTCAGCTTGGTATGAGTGCCTTCACATTTTGAGCTTTGCTCAAAGACTAAGCTCTGCCTGATCTTTGATGGCCATACGTTTCGGACTTTGCTCTAAGGAGATTGTTTGAACTGTTTCTAAGCTTTGTCTGTTCTGTGAGGGCCTTTCACGCTCTACAATCTCTGTCTATGTGATGTGTGGAGAACAGTTTTAGTGTTGATCTTTGCCTGATAAATCAGTGGAGGAATTGTTACTTGTCTTGACACAAGATTGCTAGTTCTATGTGTGACAGCAAACACAATAAAGCCCACCTCCCCCCACACACACACACACAGAGAGAGAGAGAGAGAGAGAGAGAGAGAAACAGAGACACACGCATACACACACCTCCTGCAGCTCTCCCTGCCATGTCGTTGGCGGCTGTACTAGGGCCTGACTCAGAGTGCCTAATCTCAGTGTTTATCTTTGCCCTCTCTGCGGCTGCCTCCCTCTTTGATGAATGATTAAATGAACTCTCTCTCTCTCTCCCTCCTCCTCTCTCTATCCCTCTCTTTCTCTCTCCTGCTGGCATTGCACAAGCGCATCAGTGGGTCGCCTCGCTTCATAGGAGTCTGGGAAGAAGAAAAGCACAGGGGCGATAAAACGGAGAAAAGCTAAGACGAGGCGAATCCACCGCTCACTGATGCAGACAGACACACAGACGCACGCACATGCCCCATTCAATCATTTCAACACATGCTAGCATACAATGAGAATGAATGGCCAAAAAACATTCAGATATGTATGAATATGCACACAAAGATGCACTGTACACACACTCACATTCACACACACACAGATCCACAAACATTTCTACCTCTGTGGCAGAAAATAAACACAAAGCACTCTGGGAAGTCTTCCTTTTAGGAACTCTGGCGCGTGTACGGAAGGAAGTCTTGGCAACTTCCTGACCCTGAAAGATCAGACGGGACCCAAACAAACCATGCGTCTGGCCTGCTATCGAGCCGAGGATCTGTCTGATGTGGGAGTAAACAACCACAGCTCACCTCCACCAAGGAGAGGAGGAAGAAGAGGCCGCCAGGAGTAGATATCAGTGAGACTCCATTCAGCAAGACACGCACAGACATTGAATACAGCAAGTTCCGAAATGAACTTTTCCACTACACTCCTCTCCTAAGTCTGCCTTCAGGGCATTGTGTGTTGTTTATCTGAGCTGGAGAAACCAGTGAGACTTCACACTCATCACAAGGTCCGTGCAAGGTCCGTATGCTTCTATGCGATTATGTGTCCTATCCTTAGATGAATCCATCACATAAACATGAAAAGGCTTCTGTCACAAGCATTTGTGACATCACTGTCATGTGATCAATTGGACATGATACTCCAAGCCACACACCTTCCAGCTTGAGCTTCAGTATGTAAACAAAACACTTTGCGCAGAGCGGGGATATCTGCGTGGATCCAGCTACTCTGGAGCGATGGGGGCAATTAGCTCGTTGAGTGCTTGATTGATCATGTGGACTGAGATGGCACTTAATTAATGGCTTTGGGCTCACCTGTGACCTGCCTCTTAATCGGGAGGGAAATGTGAATGGGGGGGGGGGGGGCGGGGGTGCGCCACTGTTTCCACTGGATTGCAATTTACAGGGGAAAGCTCTAGTGACACGTTTGTTTTTTTCTTCTTTGATGATTTGTTTTGAGTGTGGCTTTGCTTTGACATAATTTGAAATATAACAAAATAATAATGGACCTACAGTTCATTGGAATCCACTGGCACATACTGTATGTGCTCAGTTCCTTGAGTGCATACTTGAAATGTTTTCCCATAGGAATCACTTACGGTGATGTAGATGTGACTGTAGCTAACGGTGCATACTGTACATTTAGTAATCATTGTTATAACATTTATTGCTGAATATGAACCAGTTATAGATGTAGTCGTTCTTCATGTTTCCCTAATACACCCCTAATATCATGACTTAGTATAACAAAATTTGTCGTCAGCAGTGGTTTGTCTCTGTTGACTCCACTGCATTCCATACTGATTCAAGTATACGTTTCACCATGAATGATGGTTGAACTGTTGAAAGGATGAACTGTTAAATGTGATCTTGATCATACATTTTATACCTAAAATAGACATTCTTCTAAAGAGAGTCAATTCCATATACTTCGCTTTCCTTGACATGTCAGCATCATTTCAAAGGCAAACACACTGCCCAAAAGTTCACGTCACTAAAAGCTAAAGTTTCTTTTGAGGGAGCCATTCCATACGAGCCCTGAAAATCAGACCTTTTGTAAGTCAAGAATATGAACTGATTCTTAGACTGCTGACACAAGGGAAGATGGAAAATGGCTGTGGTTGTAGTTCATGGTGTAGCATCTAACATCCTGACAGGCAGAGAAAGAGAGGGAGAGAGAGAGAGAGAGAGATGGAGCACAAGAAGGAGCAAGAGAGGGTGAGAGCGAGAGACTTTTATTTGATTCCCCACTGGAAAAAACACTATATAAAAATGGCTGTTCATTAACACTGACAGCCCCATGTGAGTCAAGCCTAGTTGATGTTTTTGCTTTCACGTATTCAGCCCGGCAACTGCACTCTGCCGAATAAAAAATAAACATATAAATAAATAAGCAACCTCTATTTAATTGACAGTTTGAGTAAGTGCAAAAACCATGTTTTGTTGAAACAGCAGACAGTGCTTCTACCCCACCCTGCTCTCTCCCTCTGAAAGAAAGCAAGAAACACTTTTTCAAAGGCAGAAAGGGTGGAGGCCCGGCACGAACGACACGTCAACTGTCAACTTAGTCAGACCTTTCACTCGGATAATTTGCTTTGGATGACAAGTGACCCACGATGTGCATCATCAAGCATATATGCAGGCCTCCTTGCCGATGCACTAAATTTTAATGTGTTTGTCTTCTAAGCTGAAGTTTATGTCTTCATAACAGCCTTCTTTGTATTCCACACAAGTTGAAATGCAGCCCAAATGACATGCCCGATTAATAATATAACACAAAACTACTTGAGTTTGCAGCTTTGAAGTGGAGGAAACTTTGAGGTAAAGGTTAGGGTCACAGAGGGGTTGGGCCAGGTGGATGTGGTTGCCATGGTTACTGACTTACATGGTAGGAGGCCCTCTCCTCGCGGTCCAGGGGCCTGGTGACATACATCTTCCCGGCCACAGGGTCGATGTTGTACACGTCGGTGGGGGGCTGGTCAGCGCCAGCTCCTGTAATGCTGTAGCGGATCTGGGTGTCTCGGTCCTTATCTGAGCGAATCTGTGACGAAAGGGAAAGAGACAGAGAGAGAGAGAGAGAGAGGGAGAGAGAGGGGAGAGAGAGGAGAGAGAGAGAGAGAGAGGGGGAGAGAGATAGAGAGGAGGGATACGAGGGGGAGAAAGGGGGAGAGAGAGAGAGGAGGGAGAGAGATAGAGAGGAGGGAGAGAGAGGGAGAGAGAGAAAGAGAAAGAGAGGGGGGGCAGAGAGGGAAAGGGAGAGATAAAAACACAACTGAGCCAGCATTCAAACTTTTACATTACTGCATCCTTAAAATACATACGCATAAGAGGGTGAGAGAGAGAAAGAAACAAAGATAGGAGAGACAGAGGGAGAGAAAGAAAGAGGGAGGAAGAGAGAGAGGTAGAGGGAGGAGGAGAAAGGAAGAAAGAGGGAAAGAAAGAGATAGGAAGAGAGAAACTGTAAAGTTTTTCAGGTGAACACTTCAAAGCGTCTGAAGTTTAAGGGCAGTCAGAAAACAGAAGCAGTTCAAGAGGAACAGCTGGGAAATGGTTGAAGAGTAGGTGAGCGTAGGAGTCCTTGAGTGGATCAACACTCCACCAGAGAGAAGAGGGAATGAACTTGATTCTTTTCTTCCCTTTCAAAGGTTTGTTTTTGGTGCAGAGTAAACAGACAGAAGGTTTATTGATAGGAGCTGATAGGTAATGTTCTGCAGCATCTCCCCTGCACACACAAACACAAGGGCACTTTTCATCTTTCTTTATTTTCACTCCATCTTTAATACACCTCTGTTACCATAAGACTGTTCACAAAGAGAGGATCTATCACTTCTTCTCACTTCATCATGAGCCAATGAATATCAATGCTTTAACAGGTAGTAACGATTTTGCCATGCATGAGTAAAGAGTCTATGGCTAGTGCAGGTACATGTGTCCTGTAACAACTCATTAAGGTTAATGTATTAATACTTAATTTATTAATTTATTAACACTAATGAAGATTATTCTGAATATTTCAGAGGTCATCTCCTACTCCTGTGCCCAGAATGATGCCCCTGGGCCCCATCATCCAACATGTGCCCGTGTGGCGGTAAGCGATCGCACTAATAAAGACGCTACCTTTTAGGCATGCCACTTCGCTGATGAACACTTGCGATGATTAAGCGTCGTGGACTCTCTTGGCAGCCAGCTCGTAAAGTAACAGGAAAACACACGTGGGAAACTTTAGTGGTATTTTTAGCAGTTTGTGGAGGACGGCTGCCAGAAATAGGAGTTCTGACAACTTATTTGCCAACCGGCAACATATGCTGAGGGGTTAGATAAATTCTTTCTCTCTCATTTTTTTCATCTTCCTTAAAACTTCTTCCAGCTATCACATTAAGAGAGCAAATCACATCTTCTCTGGGAAGGTGTAATATTATAATATAAAATGTGCTAGCCTGGAGTTAAGTATTGCAGGAAGATCACAAGTTTATCATTTAAAAACTTTAAATAACACCTAAAGGTAGTCAAACACAACCCGCGAGTTTACTTTAGCAATGGGAGGTCGAGAGAAATCAGGGTGAATAAATAAAAAAAAAACTTTCTCTAGAGGAAAAAAGGTAATTTTCTATACTTTCAGGAAGAGGAAGTGGAGAATGATGTGAGAATGAGGAATGACATGCTTCAGTTCATTTACAGTGTGTGAGGAAAATTGATTAAAAGTTAGCTAGCAGCTGAACTCAACATTATCATTAGCATGCACTTATTGGAGGTCTAAGTGTAATGTACTCTGCTAAACATACACACACCCTCGGACTATGACATTTCACCGACACGCAGACCAGGATTTTCACCTACACATGCATCTCATCTCAATGATCAGACTTCATTTTAAGATATCCACAACAGACATCGAAACAAACACGCCTCCACCACCAAAGCTGGCCTTCACACCCGCGCATACACAAACACACATACATATACACTCACACACATATGCACACCCAGGTAAAAAAGTAGTATACTTTAGTGTGTTAGAAATATGATTAAAGTACATGAAGTATAAAGCAAGTATGCTTACACTTTTTGTACTTTATGTAAAGTATGTTTAATGTGTACTTTTAGAAAGTATACTTCAAAGTAGATGTTATTAAGTTCAACTTCAGTGTACTAAAATTAAATTTACTTATTGTGCAATATTCAAAGTGTTTTTGTAATGTACTTTTTAAAAGTGTACTTTGTTGTTAGTGTATTTTAAATAGTAAAGAAGTTTATTTAGTTTAAGTGTATTAAATTGCTAATACTTAGAGTTGTAATATAGTGTACTTATGGAAAGTATATTTTTTTGGTAGGCCTAATACATTGTTTGTATAGTTTCATAGTCATAGTATTAAGTTCAACTTCAGTGTACTAAAATTAAATATACTTATTGTGCAATATTCAAAGTGTTTTTGTAATGTACTTTTTAAAAGTGTACTTTGTTGTTAGTGTATTTTTAAATGGTAAAGAAGTTTATTTAGTTTAAGTGTATTAAATTGCTAATACTTAGAGTTGTAATATAGTGTACTTATGGAAAGTTTTTTTTTTTTTTTGTAGGCCTAATACATTGTTTGTATAGTTTCATAGTCATCTCACCTTTAATAAAATACTAATGTGTGTAGCTTTTAGGCCTGATATGTCAGCCATGGATGGCAATGTGCAATAACCTAGCCTAGACACACTGATCTATCAGTTTTGGTCATCAAATAATATTTTTCTTTTGTTGATTTTGTGTCTTAGCAAGGTAGTAGCCTATCGTTTGTGATGTAGTAGAGGTTGTGAGAGGATGAATGTGGCATTTTTGTTAAATTTATAGGCAACACAGTTAAATGTATAGGCGGTCCAGTTGACCAATAACATGGTTGTTTGAATTTGAAATGGAGTGGGCGGATCTGTGCAGCTTCGAGCAAAGCGTGGTGTGAGCAAACATTAGCGTAATTGTATACAGTCTATGCTTGTAACTTTATTTGCAAGACAGATGGACTGTAGAGACCAGAAAAATGCATCGTTCACGGTCCGTATTGTTACAGGTTTGTCCAAATTAAAAGATACCATGAATTCTAGTCATGCCAGAGGCGTTGGTCCTACAGAGCCAGAAGGACTCGTCATATGAGATAACAAGGGCTGAAGCCAGTTGGATGTAAAGTGCCAAGTTATTCGTTATCAGGTGAGTCCCAAAGCATATTGTTAAATGATTCTGATGTAGCTTACTCTTTATGACCTTCGGTAGTCTTTGGAGAAGTTAAATTAATGGCTTAGCAATCTTTCAAGAGTTTGTTTTTATCCTTGCTAGTACAAGCTAGCAATGCCAGATCACTTAACGTCATAAACGTCGACCAGATCAAGAAGAAAACTAATGTTACATTAGCCTGCTTTGTGTTTGTGGGATTATTGACAAGCGTTGGCTAGCACTAACGTTAGACAAACTATGATGGAAGAAAGTGTGTTCTTTATTAAGCAACGTTTGCCTAAAGTTCACCAATGTTCTTTAATATTATAGTGTAGGCTAAGTTAACTCACACAAAGGAGGATGGTGCTAGGCTAGTCACAGTTCACACTTCATATTCATTAGGCATGCTAATGACATTGTAGCTGTTTTTTTCTTTAATCGTGGAGACATCTTTTAAAATGAGTCTACAGGAGAAATTACATGCATTTTATTAAGTAGAAAGTTTTTTTCCACCATTGATATTAGAGGGGGAATTAAACCTGGTGTTCTACTAAGTTAGTGCTATGAAACTTAGGCTACATGATTGATATTATGCCTTGGTTTATGCGATAGATTTAGATTTTTTAAAAATTATTTGTGTTTGACAGAGCATTCAAGTTCATTTCATAGTAGTGTTTGTAATTTACCTAGTTTTAATCTGTAGCCTAACTATGTTTTTACAGGTGTTCCTGGACAGTTTTGAAACCGAGATGTCTGAACGCCTCAAATAATCAGCAGTAAAGGTAAATATTCTTCATCCAGGACCTTGTCCCATAACTCAAGCCAAAATGCAACCTAGGGTCTTTTTGTGAATGTACCTGAGTCAAACATTCGTTTGAAAGCATAATTAAGTCAGAAGCGCCACCATTAAGCTTGACTGTATTATTGTCGTTCTGGGTCAAATGCCATTTTGAATGGGATTCGTAGGGGCAGAACTATTTTGATACATGATGATTTTTGATTCATGCATCAAAATAATAGGCTAGTGCCCCTCGACTCCATTTAAAATGTCATTTGACCCAAAACGATATCTGGTTGTATTGGAAACAAAGGAATCTAAGGTAATCAAATGCAGAAAACAGGGTGGTTGCACTCATATCGGTGCCAAGGTGCACAACGCTTTAAGGAAAGACTACCTGGCCAGGTCTACCCATACCAGGATGGCAAACAGATGGTGTCAATACCAATTTGACCCATAAAAGTAAATGGCAAATAGGTACAGATAATCTGTATTAATCTCATCATTGCCAATGGATTTCTGTGTAAAATATTGTTTATCTTGTAAAATGTTGTCCATCTTCTTTCTGTTCTGAAGACAACAGAGACAAATTCTGTAATACCAAAGGTCAATGCATTTGCCTGCTGTCCAGCCCGGGTTGCCACGAAAACTTTATGCATCTTGGACTGGAAGATGGTTTGCTAGTAAGGAAGCTAGCTACCACAGCCTTTGCCACCACATCTCAGTGTTGGGAGGGAAGTTCACTCACTGCACAACTCTACCAGTTGTACCTTTCCTCCTCAGCCATGATCCGTAACAACCATGGTTTTCTTTCTGGGCCAGAAGACTTTGCAAACAAATAAGCAATAAATGATCATGCATTACAAATTTATGTTAGACTGTTAAGTTGTTGGCTTGTAGGCTGGGTGTCCAGTAAACAATTTCAAGCTTAGAGGGCAAATTCTCTCACCTAGGAGGGTAAACAACTTTTGTTTTTCATGAAATCTGCATTTTGAATTGATGGTCTACTAATGAGGCTGTAGAGTATCGTGACACAATAGAGGCAAAAGCACTAGCGATGAAACATGCATTTGGGTGTATTATATTATATATTATTTCACACACGTAGATATTAAATGTGTGTGCACAAATTCTCTCTCTTGGCGTCACACTCAGAGGAAACTGCTCCCCAAGCATGGAAGAAAATGCTGCGGCGAGGAGGAATCTGACCAGCGCTCCAAACAGCCACTTTCGAAAAATCTATGCATGTGAAATAATATCGCCCAAATGCATGTTTTATCAGCGTTACCACATCAACTTGAAAAGATTTGCTCAAAGAGATCCATAACTTTCAGGAAAATGTTTTACTTTTTGTTTTGGATGAATATTATGTTTTGTTTTCATTCATGTCAATAAAATGTTTTTCTCATAATCAAAGTGTAATTTGTCATGTAACAGAATAGGTAGGAGAGTACTAATAGTACAATTTTAAATCACACTAATATTATACTTAAATTGTATGCCTTTATAGTGCTTAAAGTATCTTAAGACTATACTTTTATTGGCACTTATTGTAGTCAGGAAGTACATTTGAAGTTAATTTAAAATATTACAGAAGCATGCCAAATGAATAGAGATGAGGATGATAAGAGTGTATTCAAAATACACTACTACACTATTATTAGTTATACTGTAATGCCTTTTAAGTACATTTCAATACACTTGGGATGTTACAAAATTATTACTGCGACTGTGTTTGAATGCTCATAAAATCTCTTTTTGTATAATGTACTTAAGAACACTTAAAGTTTGAAAAAAGTTGTTCCATTTTAGCACACTAATTACACTCAAAGTATAGCCAAGTTGGTATTAAGTTGAACTTAATACATAATTCAATACACTTAATTACACTTGGATTTTACGAAAAAAGTACAAACGGTACTTAGTACGCTTTCAAAAAGTATACTTTTAATAGTTTTTTTTTTTACCTGGGCACACACACTCACACACACACAACTCTCACAGATCTAAGAGTTGTCAGATAATAGCCTTCATTAACTGAATTACTATTTGCAGACATGAATGATAAACATACTGGCTATGTTGTACACACTGAAACGATCTTAAGTGCAGACATAGCAAGGCTTCATTAGATATTCAGGGAAATACTTAATTCTATTTTAATGAAGTGACACATCTCAGCAAACACGTATGCCTTAATCAGGCAGCAGGCAGAACAAACAAGCCAAACATGCGTCATAATTTACAAATGATGAGCCAGAGTTTCTTGGAAAGCCATTACTGAGGACTAGTCTGTTTTTCAGTGTGGCCTCTTTTACTTCATACGCAAAACACACACAGAATGGACGTACACAGAGGCATGCTCACACACGAATGCATACACACGCACACGCACACAAACGGATATCATATATACACAAACACCCATCCACACACATACCCACAGACACAGACACACTCTCTCTCACATACATTCTCTCTCACACACACACACACACACAAATCTCCCGCTGGCACCCCAGGCATCCACTGTTGAAGCTTTCAGGATTATTCACCCCCCCCCCCACCCACCCAGATCCAACCCATCCCTACCACCTTGTCAGACTTCTCCCCCAGGCTGTTTCCCCAATATCCCCGACACTACAGATTCAACCGCCTCCAGGAAGCAACGCCCGGACTCAGGCGAAAGAAACCAGCTTCCTTCCTCCTGCTCCAAAACCAGCACCCCTCTTCGCAACTATCGATGAAAAAGCTCCCCTAACGAACACCCTCAGAAGTACTGATGGGCGCCCGATTGAGCGATGCTCTAATGGAAAAGTAAACATCTAGATATCCACACATGTTGCAGAGCCACTCGTGAAATGCTTGGGCTCTGTTTGTTTTTTAAACCATGGTTTTAGGTTGGCAATGTGTGTGCAATAGCAGTTGTTGATAGAGGGGATGAGTGAGGCTTTTCAAGTGTAGGGGATAGAGTGTGTTTGAATGCAGCAGTTGGAGAGCCACTCAACGTCTGTGATGTGGTGCGTACAAATGATAGGGTGGCTGGGGCTACTTCTGCCGCCGTTGCGTCATTAAAATGTTCCACTGCACTGTTTCGCTCAGCAGAGGGCTTGCAGGAGAATGAAGGGATCTAACCGGCTGGTAAAAGCACACACACACACACACACACACATGCACACATACATACGCACACATACACACACGCACACACACAGACAGACACAGACACACACACACACACACCGGCGGCACACACAAACATAGGCACACACCCACACAGAGAACATACATTCTCACACAAACACACACATACACAGAGGCACGTGCTCAAACAAACAAACAAGCTCTCCACTAACATCTCCTCTCCACCCGTCCCAGCAAATTTTGTGGCTTGTGCTTCTGGAAACCATGCGTGAAAATGAAATTACTTCATCTGTGGAGCGGCAACAGCCTTTTGCATAAAACATTCCCCTGTTTGAACATGATATCCCTCTACTAATCCCCCAAACACACACACACACTCACACTCACACACACACACACACACACACACACAACATGACCTACAGACTCAACCTCAACCTCAGTTCCCTCAAAAAGCAAACTTCTTAACAGTCAGAAGGGCAGGCTGGTTACATTCTAGACCATGTGAAACTTCACCGGCAATGTATCTATTTGAAAGTCCACCAGCAAATAAAACACAAACACACACACACACACACACAAGCAAATAAAACACAAACACACGCACATACACACGCACATTCAATATTCTGTGTGTAAACAGTGCAGCAAGGGCAGCGTTCTCAGCATCCATACGGATGACAGGTAAGGGATTCTGGTGTGTTAGTAGCTTTGCTCAGATCAAAGAGACCCTCGCTTTTCAATAATTCAGTAGCCATGGCACATTGTGTGTACACATGAAACACTCTCATACACACACACACACACACACACACCACACACACAGACCCCCCACACACAAATACAGACAACACACATATTGACTCACAGCAGTTACTCTTTTGTGTGTGTGTGTGCATGGATGTTTTTTATAAGGGTACTTTTCCCAGGAGAAAGATGGCCATCACATGTCAAAAGGATATGATGATTTCCCCTGGAACTCCTGCTCCAGCGCCACCTGAGACTGCATGTCACATCCTGAAGCAGTTAATGAAGGCACTTCGTATCGATAAACTGACAAAACTTCATGAAAGGAGGCCTGCTGGATGGAGCTGTTCAACATCCAGAGTCAGTGATGAAGGCTGGAAATCATTTATTTTATCTTGTTTTATTTTATTTATTTTATATCATTGTACTTTTATCTTAACCCCAAAAGAAAAGCTAAAGAAAAACAGCTTAAATGGAAACGTGGAGGTGGAATCTCATCTGTCACTGTCTCACCATCTGTGTCTTTTCTTTTTATTTCTTGAATATCCTGTTTCTTATTATCTCTATATCACTCTCTCTCTCTTTCCTTCTTTCTTTCTTTCTTTCTTTCTTTCCTGTCTCTCTCCACTCTTCCGCTCAGACCAGACGCTGGATAAACGAGCCATTTGTAGCAGGTTCACAGTCATTTCCTCCACCACTGACAACTTGTCGGGCCCTGAAGGAGATCTTATCGGCAGCGGGGAAGACGAGTGGCAGCAGCACTGGGGTTTTACGCGGCACGACGGTGGTGGCTCCTGCTCCCGCTCCGGAGCCTCGCCTCGCCGACGTGAGCCGAGCCAATCACACGCAGGATTAGAGAGCCATTTAGCTCGGCGGGGCGAGATCAGAAGCCGCCTGAAATGCTCGCCTCTCTCCCCCAGAATACATCTCCATTTATTTACCGCCGGCTCTCCTGCCTGCTCTTTTCATTAGCCTAGCCATTTCCTCTCAGCCGAGAAACTCTTTCCTCTGTCTCTCGTCATCTCTCCTCACTCACTCACTCGCTCACTCACTCGCTCACTCACCCACTCAGTTGGTTGTTGCCTAAGGCTGCTGGAGTTCAGCCCCCAAAAGGGGCTGGGGAGCGACTCCATGCAAGTGCCTGACTTTACCATTACAAATTATGTTTTCAGATCCAATTCAGATTTGGATGAATTATTTATATGAACACTTTTTTTGCAAAGATATTACAGATTTTTGGTTGTAGATGTGAAAATGTCTTTGTGGCTGGGGTGTTTGTGTAATTATGCTCACAGAGTATAGCAGACTCCATAGGCCACTGTCCTTAAATCTACTGCGTGTTTAATGGATTGCAGAGCAGACGTTATTTTTCCATTTTTCCATTTTACTACATTTACTCTTTACGACTTTTCCCTGCCTCTGTCACCTCCGTCCCTGCCAAATCAAAATGTCACTTCCTCGAACGGTCAGGCGGCAAGGCCACTTTGAAATCATGAGCTGCTCAATATGTTCCATCCTCTCATTTACAGCCACTCAAGGAAGGGGCAGTTTATTTCTTTTTTTCTGTTTCTTTCCTCTGGAGCAGAAACTAGAGTGCGGGCAGGCGGGGACATTGTAGCCCAGCTGAGAGTAGCAGAGGCCCCACTGCAGCTGGAGCACTGTGAGCCGAAATGGCCGCCGCCGCGGTAATAAGCAATACCAGGCAGACAGAGGTCCCACTAGAGCCATGGGCTACCAGTTGCCCTCAGCAGCCTCCACGCCACTGCTCAGACTCCCTGTGTGGCTGTCAGAGGTGCTGAAGCACACAGTCATAGTTATGCTGGTAGCCAAGTAAAAGAACTCTAGTGGAACTTTTACTGCAAATTCCATTGGGTGCTAAACACAGCTCCTTGGAGACCGCAACCAGTCTAAAGCAGAGCCGTATAGAGATATAGCTCTGGTATAAAGTTATGTTGTCTTTATTGCAGTTCCATTAGCTGTAGAAGATCCCATAGGCCATCTGATATTTATCAGAGCTATACTTTTATACTATACTTTAATACCAGCAGGTTTAGGGTTAAGCATGAAGGCTGCTTTGTGTTAACTAAACTGAAATATCAGATCATATAGCTGTAAAAATGCTAACACCATAGGTCATGTTATTATTAGAAGAAATATATTCATATTAAAAACATGGCTGTCCATGGTCATTGGAGTCTAAAAGCATAAGTATATCTTTAAAACAGGGCAAGACCATCAGTTCACTTTCAACTGACCTTTCAGCTGGGAGGTTTGCCAGCAATAAACCCTTTCCATGTTGAAAATTGAATGTTTGAACTCTTGGACTGACTTCTCAGACCTTATTAAGCTGAAGAGACACAGCCTTCTTCCAAAGTTTGGTTGAAGTTGAGGTCAGTTGAGGGTTGCCCTAGTATTTTGCATGGTCATGTTCAACCTCATCACCCATAGAGTTGAGACTCCTCCACATCATTAAGCAGTAGCAAACCTTTGATGTTTTTCAGACAGAAAGAGCAATGAGCAACTGCGGGTGTCTGTTAAGCATGGCACTATTAGTATAGTACAGCCAAACACAAAACACACACACACACACACACACACGCCGCGTACATGCATACACACACACACACACACACACACACAGATGTACACACACACAGGCACGTACACACACACACACACAGGCATGCACACACGCACACAGTGAATAGAATTTTGTGGACACATTTTCGTTTCAGATGAAGTTTCGCTCTGTGTTACTCCACAGACATTTTTGTTTCATTTCGCAAAAATCTGTAACCCCACATATTTTCTCACCCCCAGCTCCCTAAACATCAAAACCGACATCAACTCTGAGTTTTGTTCCCCTTTCATCTGCCATGTTGTACCACTTCAAAGCGCTGACAGAAGTGATCTGCCTTTGTCTTCATGATGGACAAATTCAAATGCTCACACGAGACATTCAAACAGCGAAATGCATACTCAACTGTACAAACATGCATGCACAGACATTCAGATACAAAAGAGAAACACACATCCTTTGTCTGATCAATCTCTCTCATGCACACACACACACACACACACACACACACACACACACACACACACACACACACACACACACACACACATGCACACACACACACACATGCACGCACACACACACACACACACACACACACACACATGCACACACACACACACACACACACACACACACACACACACACACACATGCACACACACACACACACACACACACATGCACACACACACAACACACACACACACACACACACACACACACACACACACACACACACACACACACACACACACACACACACACACACACACACACACACACACACACACACACACACACACACACACACACACACACACACACACACACTTACACAGAGATCGAGAGAGACACGAATGCGTTCTCTTTTGTTTCTCATAAAATATGAACAATGTACAACAACAAAGACAAACCCATCAACGAGAGACACTTGACTGAGAATAAGTCTGACAGAGCCGAAGATGTTTCTGAGGCTGCTCAACTCGCACGTTTCTTTTCCACGGATCTCCATCTTTTATTCCGCACTCGTTATTTTTTCTTCCCTTCCCACTTTTATGGCGTTCCCATTAGAACGTTAAGACCTTACATGAGGGAATATGACCTGGCAGAGAAAGTGTCGCACAGGAGACAGCCAGCGATAAAACAAAACAAAAGATAAACAATGATCGGAGAAGGTGCAACAGCCACGCGAAGTGAGGCCCTTAAAAAAGCAAGCTGCAGAAGAGCGGCCGCGCTTTTTAAGTCTCACCCGGAAGGTGAGAGACAGAGCCGCTGACAGGTGCAGTCACAGCCACTCGGCCCTGATTCACATTAGAGGCGGGTGCGACTACAGCTTGGACCGACGTGTGCTCTACACCATTACGGATCGCGGGGGTTTAATGGAACACGAGTAGAGAAGAACGATGAGGGCTCTGAGATATGAGGGTCCTGAGATATGAAGGTTCTGAGATATGGATTTCTCTCCTTAGCACGCCCCCTCCCCCCGAATGAAACATCTACAAAAACAACTGAGACATCACAAGAAAGAAGGAGCAGGCAGGAAGAGAGAAAGATGGATGCAAAGAAAAAACATTGAAAGAGCGAGAAATGGAGATACAGATAGGAGCTCTGTTAATATGAATGAGAGTCTAATACCACATTAGAGACAAGATTCAGCAGAGCAGAGCTTATATTGAAATCTAAATCTCACTCCCGGAGGGTGGTCTCTGATTTTTACTGCAAGACAGAAAGCCATTCTATACATCAACCATTGTTATATCCCTAAATCACATTCAGCAATGGCTTGTAAATGTGTGATGGAAACAGTTTCCTCGCACAAATCGCACCACTTGAAGTTGATATGAGAAGAGCCAGACTTTGCTGTCCATGCTGGCGTGGGGGAGAGAAATGCAGTGTGATAGCTCCCTGGGAACAGTGCCGGAGGAGTAGAGGGACAACACCTTGCCACAGATAGGCTACGCCGCCAGGGCTGCAGTCAACCAGCGCTTTTGTCAACATGATCAATTCTGCTCAGGGCGATGTAAGCTTGTGTGTGTGTGTGAGAGAGAGAGAGAGAGAGAGAGAGAGAGAGAGAGAGAGAGAGAGAGAGTCCAGTATGAAAAATGGGGGGTTGGGGGAAGCAAGAGAGAGAAAGTGAAAGTGCCACGATGATAGAGGTAAAGAGAGAGAGATAGACAGAGAGAAAACTCTAAAAAGAGAGGAGAAAGAGAGAGAGAGCAGGAGAGCTACAGAGGGAGAGCTGACAAGAGGCTCCCCTCACAGAAGAGCTGAGGGAAGCAGAGTTATAGAAGAGACAGCACCATCTGCACAACCCCACCACCTCCTCCTCCACCTCCTCCTCCTGCATCTCCTCCTCCTGCACCTCCTCCACCACCACCACATGCTCACGACACACTGCAGAAGAGCTTTTGCCGTGCACGCTTAAGGCGTCCTGTCAGGCCAAAATGATGCCAGCCGAGCTAATGGCTGCAACAGAGCAGACGGCAGCAGGATGAAAAAAACAAACACCTGACTGGATGACATCTGTGTGTGTGTGTGTGTGTGTGTGTGTGTGTGTGTGTGTGTGTGTGTGTGTGTGTGTGTGTGTGTGTTTGTGTGTGTGTATGTGAGAGATGATATGAGAGACAGGATGGCTGAGTATGCAGATATACATAGAAACATGTATGTGTGTGAGAGATGCTAAATATGAATCCTAACGTGTGTGTACAGTATGTGTGTTGCTAAAGCAGAAAGCCAAACAATTGATGGAGCTTACCACTCTACCGCAGCATAACACTGGAGAGTTTAATCCATGATCTCTCTGTATTCAGAGCGCATGCAAAGCTGTGGCTTTATTCTGGTGTGACACAGTCTTAACATTCATTTAACTAACATAGTAAATACTATCTACATATTCTACAGTGGAAAAGCTATTTTCTGCACGCATAATTCTGATGCTATCGACTCTGACGTTCATGATCATGCAGGAGTGTGTCTGAGTGAATGTAGCTTAGGAAGCTTTAGTGTGTGTGTGTGTGTGTGTGTGTGTGTGTGTGTGTGTGTGTGTGTGTGTGTGTGTGTGTGTGTGTGTGTGTGTGTTGTGTTTTGTTTGTTGTGTGTGCAGTGTTTGGAGGGATTTACGCTATTGTGTAGTGCATTACACACCCTATGCAGTCCTTGTGTAGGCAGAACAGTGCTTGCATGGAATCAAATATATTGACCATAAGGAATTACAAGCACAGTCATACACACATACAGGCACGCAAAAGCACCTTCACACACACACACACACACACTCACACGCACTCAATAGCATTACCCAGCCAACCTATGTGGGCAAATGTAATGGTGATGAAAACAGATAATTACAATAAAAGAGGCAACAGCCACGCGAAGTGATGAATTAAATCCCAAACACAATTATGGCAATGGGGGTAATTAAAACGTCGCTCTGTGAATGTGCCTCTCGCCATCAAATTACCCCCAACTTCTCTCTGCTTGTATTAAGAAAAGGGACAACCCGGCTCGCAGTCAGCCGAATGAAACTTTCACTTTCAGTCGGGCGAATAAAGTCATTATACCCTGAGCATAGAGGCCCTGGCGTGATCCCAGCCCAGTAAATGGAGGAGGCTAGGAGCCGCAGAGGCTCTTTCTTGTTGAGCTGCTAAAGCTTCCGGGGCCCCCCCGGGACCAATTGAGTGCTTTAATGACTGCGCTTTTGTTCAGTCACACTGTTTTCCTTTCTTTCTTTCTCTCTTTTTCTTTCTTTCTGTCTTTACTTCTTTCTTTCTGTATTACAAGGACAATTGGTGGGTCTCTTGGGCTCTCGTGGCGGAGGAGAGGCAATATGTACAATTACAGACACTGAATGGAGGGAGGAGAGAGAAAGAGAGACAGAAGGCTATAATACTCAATATCATGTGGAGAGAGAAAGAAAGATGGAGAAAGAGTGAGAGAGACGGAGGGGGAGAACAGAAGAAGAAAGACAGAAGAAAGAACAAGTGAAGAAGAAGGAACAAGTGAACAAGGCCTGTGTCACCAATGCTTCATCTCTTGGTATTTGTCTCTTGTATTACTCTTATTTTTGATCCCCCATTATTATGACCGCCGCTAGCGAAGCGCTCATATAATGATTGTCAAAGTTTTTTTTTTTCCCCCCCCATCTACTTCCTGAATTTTTGGTCAACGATACCCGGGACACCGAAACACCGGTGCACATGAAATTTGGTGGGTATGTAGCCCCACTAGACTTTTATGGAAAAATTGCGTTTCGTCCCCGGGCCCCCCCCCCGTGCTGGGCCCCCCTGAACCGCAAAAAAAGCAGTTTTTTCCTAAATAACTACCTGAACCGTGGCACTGAGGATGAAGAATCTTTTATGGTATGTTGGTCTCAAGGGCTCACATCAACCTGGCCCATAATCACTCATTTGTGATTTGCACCCCCCCGGTAAAAAATGAAATCATTCTGCTTTAATCGCCCCTATCTTCAGTTAAGATGTTCAGAACTGCACCAAATTTTATGTGTATGATTGACCTGGCATTCTCTGGGTGTATGCCAAGTTTCGTAAAAATTAGGTTATGTGTACATTTAGTGACTGTACACTCATTGGCCTGTAGATGGCGGTGCACACATATACACATGCACACACACACAGGCACCCACATACTATCGGTATTAGAACGGCCAATACATAATTACAAATTCAGTAGGATTAAAAGAAAGCCAAATATTCATCATCATCGTCATGGCTGCATTTTCAGTATTGGCGATAAGTAGTCGTTTGTCCACTAGATGGCGCATCGTTGCAGTGAGACGTAATTTTGTTGGAAGTTAAAAGTGGGTTGGAAAAACAATGGACACTTCCTACAAGGACTGTAGTTTACCGTAGAGAACGTCTAATAAGGATAGGACAATGTTCACATGAAATGTAATTCCCATTTCTTCTTGAAGCCGAAATAAATCTGAGGATGTTTATCGGACATGCTTGGTTTTTACTGCAGGTACGTTAATCTTATAATATCAATAAGGACCTAGGTAATGTTACCGTTAGCGTTGGTTGAGTGATGGAGGCCAATTTGATTGATTGCATTTGTAGAAAACTATAAATGCGGTTATACCAAGCAAATTGATAGCAGCACTGTAATTGTATCTTTCGACTGTCATTTGTTGCACGTGCTACAAAAATCATTCTGTGCAATGGAAGATTTACCAACGTTACACCGGTCTGATACAGTTTTGCCTATACATGCGTGAGACTGAGACGCCTGTTTATTTGTTTTAAGTGCGTGCAGGGTGTGAGAGGGGAATCGATGTGCTTTGATTCCAGCTTGGTAGTTGTAGTCTGTGAAATTAAAAAGCATGTGTGTGTGAAGTATCCAAACAATGACACCTTCATTTCATTATGGCTGCTTTAGCAATACACCTTAAGCTACTGTGTAGTGGGTCCCATTTAGAAGTGGCTACTTAATTGGCGCTTTTCCTTGACTCATGGAGCTCGTGAATTTTATTACAACTTTTAAGCCCACGATATGGCAGTTTAAGTCCGCTTGATACTGTAAGGCGTAAGCCATTGGTTTCAAAGGAGATTTTATTTGTGTCGCCAGCATAGCCTATTGACAATTTATGTTGTACAGTAAATAGGCCTACCTTATAAAAAAAATTTCTATTAGGATCTACTGTAGTTTGTTAGTTACAGTTTTGTCATAACTCCCTGATGCATTTTTGCATTTAGAATAGCCAGAGCGTGGATATCTCAATCGGAAAATTAAACAATATTGGGTGCCTATGGACTAGGATGGGTGAACCCAGCCTGATCTGCCCGCTATTTATTTTTTGATTTCTTAAAAGATTGAGCTTGGTCTGGTGAAAGCCAGACTAGCCATGGACCTCAGTTACACAATGCAAGGGAACATGAATCAGCCTATATTTGCACGAACAATAACGGACAACAGCTCTTCAACTTTGGCATGTTAAAATGTGTACCATCGAACCAGTGGTGGACATGTCAGTTATTTGCACCACTGGTTCGATGTAAAACAGCATTTCGTTTCAGACTACTGTTACTTAATTTGTGCATTGACAATAAAGTATCACATGAACTAAAGATGACTAAAATCTTATGTAGAAGAAGAAACATTCACAAAAAATCCATCCATCCAAAAATGACCTTTGTTTTTGATAGCTGTTGAAAACGGCATGGAACTGACAGAGATGTTTTTGTTTATTAAAAAATACATAAATAAATAAATAAATAAATAACATTATGCTGATACCTTTTGCTTTTCCCAAATACAATGTAGCCTACAGGTGTAAGTGACCTTTCATCAATCCAGTTGCAATGAATGAACTGTGATGAACTGCCCTACTTGTGATTGTTTAGAGATTTTAAAGGTTTTATAACAATGCTACATCTTCTTTGGCTATTCTACAATCTATTCACCTTTTCAGCACCAGTAGGCTACTTTATGTGCAGCCGCACACACACACACACTCAGGCATGCCAAACGAGCACACACAAAAGTTCTGTCCTCTCGTCTCATCTTCACAATGCTCCTTCTCATTACTTCCCTGTTCTCTCCAATCATCACTTCTCTCTCTCTCTCTCTCTCTCTCTCTCTCCCTCTCTCTCTTACCACCCCCTCTCTCTCTACTGTCTTTCTTTCCTCCCTCTCTCTCTCTTTCTGACCTCCAGCCTGTGCTGAGTCTTGCGGCATGCCAGCTGCCCTTGGTCCAGCTGACCCCTCAACCCTGGGGCCAAAAAAAACAGCCTGATTGGGCAGCCCTGTCGGAGGCCCTGATGAGCGCTACACTGCACACTGCAGGCCAGTAGACAGATCTGGTTAGGACGCAACAGAGTGGGAGAGAGAGAGGGAGAGAGAGAGAGAGAGGGGGAGAGAGATCTGCAGGCCAGTAGACGATCTGGTTAGGACGCAACAGAGTGGGAGAGAGAGAGAGAGAGAGAGAAGATGAGAGAAGGGGGGAGAGAGAAAGAGAAGAGAGAGAGAGAGAGAGAGAGAGAGAGGGAAAAAAATATAGTGATGGACATAGTCTGGGGTCCACTGCAGCTCAGTGGCTGCAGAAGGCAGGCGTGCAGAGCACTGACTGGGCATGGTCCAGTCCCATACATGCCACACGTCGGTTGTGTCCATCCGCGGCAGGAATGGCACGACCGCAGGGTGTAGGGCAATGATATAACCCTTCCATGCCTTCCAGATCTCCAGAATATAATGCCGCCTTTATGGAGGCTATCGTTGGGGGGACATTTGTCCGGCGATCTTGAGCTTCAACTCGCTAGCAGGATTGGAGTAATATTCTTCGCTGGTTCAAATGTCCAAGGCGCTGAAGAATGGACAGAGGTAGAATATCTTGTAGGCACGGCCGTATGTAGAACAAGGCATGCTAAATATTCCTTTAAGACGGGTGATTGGAGATTGGTTCAGTTTGGCGGTGCGGTAGCCATTTATCCAGGGTCAGCGCCCCGTGTCAATCACCGCACACAGCCCGCGCCACTCTAATGGGAAGTGTCACTCACTAATTCAACTCGACGGAAAATAAAACACGCGCTCTGCAGGTCACCGCACACTGCAGCATGCGGCAGAGTGCACCGTCCACACACACACACACACACACACACACACACACACGCACAGGTGCATACATAAATAGATGCAAAAACACATACACAAATCAAAATACACATACATTAATTACATCCACCCTCACATACACAAACACACACACACACACATACACGGAAACACTCACACAAATCGAAAATGAGAACCCAAGAACCCAAAGTTTATTTCATCCAAGGTGAACAACCTGAGCTGATAATACATTATGCAACAAGCTTGAGGGGCCCAGTGACCTCCCTTGCTAATCAGTGCCTATACATGAGCTGCTAGACAGACAAGACTGGTTTATATCCTTGAGAGCACACACACACACACACACACACACAGACACACACACACACACACACACAGACACACACACACACACACTCAGACACTATACACCGTTAGGGTGGGCACTTCAAACAAGGGCATCGTCTCAATGAGTTAAATGGAAATAACCACAGGGACGTAACAATGAGCAAACCCTGTGAACCAGAGACACCACACACTTCAGAACAGATCCTTGAGAATTCTTTCCCACTATTTTTTTCCCCGACGAGTCAAGATGCCGCGAATGGATCACTGCGTCGCCATACCTGCCTGGCTGTCCTGTCGCTGAGTATTGTCCTCGCATGACTGCCTTTCCTTTTTTGGTTGGCTGAATTGAGTCACATTAGGATTAGTGTCTTGTTCAGCGTGTCTTGCTCAGCTTCCTTGAGGAGGGGGGGCATAATCACACCACTCCTTACTTAGATTATAACTTCATCTCTCCTGTGCGTGGGTATGCTTGCCTTCAGATATCAGGACTTCAATCGAAATCATTCTCAGTTTCACCCCCCCAACCACCCATCCCTAACAAATATACACACACACACACACACACACACACACACTGTGATGCTTTTAAAAATGGCAAATCATTTTACTTGTCTGACTCATTTCATCATAATTATTCCCTTTTACCTTCTTTACTTTTATGTTCACTCTGTGCATATTTTTCTCTCCCTCCATCCCTCTCCTCATCTAACTTTCATTTTGTCTTTCACCCTCTCTCTCTCTCTCTCTCTCTCTCTCTCTCTCTCTCTCTCTCTCTGCTGAGTGTAGCAGCAGAATAGCACTGGAGGAGGAGTGGGCCGAGGGAGAGATGGAGGCTCTCGTTTTCCTGGTTCCTCATTCCCTCCATCAGATCTGGCTCATTGGACCCAGCTTTTGTAGCCGGAGAGAGGGAGAGAGGAAGGGAGGGAGATGGTAGAGATGAGCCTGTCACAAATGGCCTGAAACTAATGCTCTGCCTTTCACCTCTGAGACACACTCCAGAGCCTCAGATGGCTTCTCTTTCACTCTCTCTCTCTCTCCCACCTCTCTTTCTCTATCTGTTTTTTCCTCCTCCTCTTTTGTCTCTTTCTATCTCACCATCTCGCTCACGTCACATCCTTCTTCCTCCTCTCCAGTTTAAAGCCTTTTCACTCACTTCCTCCTCCTCCATCTCTTTCTCTTCCTCTCCCTCCTCCTCCATCTTTCTCCCTCTCTCTGTATCTCTCTTCCTCCTCCTCCATCTATTTCTCTCCCTATCTCTCTCCCTCTTTCTCTCTCTTCCTCTCTTCATCTCTCTCTTCCCTCCAGATCTCAATGTTGCCATTGCTCTCCCTCCCTCCCTCTGTCGTCCCATCTCTCTCTTCCTCCATCTTTCTCCCTCTCTCTGTATCTCTCTTCCTCCTCCTCCATCTATTTCTCTCCCTATCTCTCTCCCTCTTTCTCTCTCTTCCTCTCTTCATCTCTCTCTTCCCTCCAGATCTCAATGTTGCCATTGCTCTCCCTCCCTCCCTCTGTCGTCCCATCTCTCTCTCTCTCTCTCTCCATCACCCAATCTTCTCTATCCCCTGTGTTTCTCTCCTCTCTTTGTCCCTCTGTCAGCCTGCCTGTCCTGCCTTTCTCTCAGTCGCTTTCTTCTCCCACAGACACACAGTATTATCCGCCTGTCTCCACTCTGTCTATCTCTGCTCTCTCTCTCCCTCTTTCTCTCTGTTTCTTTCGTTCTCCCTGACACACACACTGAGGCTCCCTCCTGTTTAGCTCTGAGGCATTATTCAATGTCGGCCATTTATTCCAACTCATTTGGAACATGAGGCGGGGGTCATGTAAATTGTACTACATGAATTAATAAATATAGCTTTCCATGAACAAACACGAGCAATGAGATATTTCCTCTTTAACTGGGTCTTTTTCTGTCCGTCTACACTGCATAGAATGAACATTCGTTTTTGATACTCTGTGCTTCGGTCAAGCACAAGCTCAAGAACGGTAGCGACTAACCGATTAGCCACTTCGTGTGTCACTACAGTGGAAAAAAAAACGCAGTCTGTCTAGAAGCTTCAATCTTCACATTTGTCTAAAAAAACGAGGCAAGGGGATGAAACTGTGAACAAGGGAGAGGGGTGATGGAGAGAATAGGGATGGAAAAGATAAGGGATAGAGTGATGAACGGAAAGAGATAAGAGATTAAAAGAAGGAATAGAGAGAGAAAGAGATGCAGAGAGACAAGGGTGAGAAAGGGACACCGTCGGCGAATAGCAGCGGCGGAAAGCTGATATCCAGCACAATGAGGAGGATCAGGACAGTGAGAGTTCGTTATGACACAGCTGTGGGCTGTAATTTCCTATCATTAGCGACACGCACGACCAAACAAACAGGAGCGGAAGGAACGACAACAGAAAAGAGGAGAAAACAGATAGAATAGAGGAGAAAACAGATAGAAAACACAGGCAGGTCATTGGCCCATTCTCTCTCTGTCCCCAGACCACTTACTGTATGAAACAAACAAGGGTCGTGTGTACACAACGGTGTGTGTGTATGTGTGTGTGTGTGTGTGTGTGTGTGTGTGTGTGTGTGTGTGTGTGTGTGTGTGTGTGTGTGGATGTTGAATCATGACTGCTGCAGCTTAAATTGGGGGAGTTTATTGGAACTCCATTGAGTGTGTAATTGGGGGTAAACAAAAGAGCAAACAAGACTACATGCACTTTGGTCTCCCTCAGCTGAAAGCTACAGTTGTTGACAGAGGTGCTCTTGGCTCTCCAAGCAATTCAAACAACCACAACATAATATCTCAGTAGGGTTGGGCACCAAAACACGGTTCTAATATGGCACTGGTGCCGACGCAAACGGTAGTAACTGATTCCGGTGCCTCATTTCGGTGCTTAAATAGCGTTTTTTTTTATTTTTTATTTTTTTATATGAGGCATCACTGCATGTCATGCGCCATCTCTAACATCTTGCTCTGATAGCAACACCAGATACAGTTAGCTAACATAAACACTGGATGTACAGTATAAACCAGAGGGGTGCACCACATAGGCGAGTGTTTGACAGCTTGCGTGAGCCCAAGTAGCTTACTTTAAAGGGACACCAGGCAAGCCTGATGCTTTTTCTCTACGAAACTCCCCCTCGCTCGGTCTGAAGCTCTTTTCCTTTTCTTTGCGTCTTCCGTCAAGGGTTTTCGATGCTTCTTCGCCGGCTCTGCCATTATACACACATTTGCACAATCTCTAGCGTTTCGTTAGCCTGCCTCTGTGCTGTAAACTGATCCTGCTTCGGGTCGGGTGGTGGGATACACGAACTTGTAAGCGGGATATTCTTCCTACAGGCAGTAGGGGCGGGCGAGAGAGCCTTCATTCGCCCCGTAATGAGTCATTTAACCATATACCGACTTACAAAGATGATTAATTAACACAAAAACGTTGCCTGGTGTCCCTTTAAAGCGATATCGCGAGCTCCTGTCAAAATCTAGCAGTGGGCCTAACTACGCACAAGCAAAAGGCTATGAAACAAGATCAACAGTAGCCTATATGTTACACAATATTCTTGCTAATGCGCTAACTGGCATTTATTTGAAATGTTCAAAACTATTGCGTGTTATGGGTTAACACATGAAATTTCTTAAAGCATTTGGGAACACACTGAATTAACTGGAAAGTAGAGTCCCTGTTAGATTAGCTTGCTTGCAAATGCCATTGTCCATGACCTGGCAGTTCTATGGCAAGCGGTTTTAACATAGCCTACCTTATGGCAAACCGCCTACACTGGGTAAACTTGAAAGCAGAGCTTACCATTGTGTGTGCATGCAAGGCAAGCTGTTTTACCATTTAAATGTATTATTCGTATGAGCAATGAGATATTGATAGTAAATTGAATATAACAGTTCAATTTCATGCTCAAATTTGTCTTATCAATATAAAAAAAGCAATTCATGCTTTAGACCATTTTAATTTAAAACATTTTAAAAACAAAGTACCGGTTCAGGCACCGTTTTAAAAGTATTGTTTTAGCACCGGTATCGGATAAAACCCAAGACTTCTCTCTAATCAGAAGGTTACATACTGAAGGTTAATTGCTCTATTGGACCCGTGCTCTATCGTACCTGCACACACCTGTTTGTGATGTGTGCAGCACTTTTTTAAGGGGTGGAGGAGGGTATGAGTGTGTGTGTGTCTGTGTGTATGTCTCTGTGTGTGTGTGTGTGTGTGTGTGTCTGTGTGTCTGTGTGTGTGTGGTGGGGCGTAGTAGTGGAGTTAAGTTTGTCTTCTCAGGACTCAACAGTAAACAGCTTGTGTGCTCATCGCCACTCCAAGCGATCTGATCTGAGCGTCTGTGTGATGTTAAGGCTGACATGTTCCACGGGGATAACACACAGTGCAACATTGCTAAATTTAACACCACTGGCCTTTTTCTGTCTTGTCTGGCTGCGCAGATGGCTTCTGAACACAGAGCCAACCTTGGAACGCACAGTTTTTACACACAGACAGAGAATCACTCTCACTAATAACGTCTGCACAACGACAATGTAACACAAACTCCTTCAAGGATTTCATTTTTAAATATGGATTTAAATGAGTCCTCTTTAGTATTAATAATTTTCTATCCTTTAAATCCCTTTATTATCAGTAGTAATTAGTATAAGTAATTCCTCGCTCGCGATAAATAGTTAATTATTCAGACTTTATGCTGCATAATAAGAGTGTTCCTTATGCATTAGAGATGAGGGCAATGGAGGAAGTATTGCTTTTTATGCCGTCGCTTGAAGGGAAAAGGGGGAAAAAAACAGAAAGGGATACCAGAAGCCCCCCGCTCTGTAAGCACCAGGGGTGCGACGATGAGGACAAATGTGACAAGCGCTTTCAGCAGTCCTGAGCTGTCAGAGGAGGTGATAGAAGAGGGGGCGTTAGGTGCATGGGGTCGATTTAGAGATGCAGGCTACAGAGGTTGCCTCCGGCCATCTCCGAGACATGACAGATAAGGAACGAGGGGTCCCTGGGCTGTCTCCACTGACGATGGAGAGAGGCGTGAGATACACTCAAGCACAGTGTACGTGGGCCCTATTAGAGGTGCCACACACACACACACACACACACACACACACACACACACACGCACACACACACACACACACACACACACACACAAGCACAGTGTACGTGGGCCCTATTAGAGGTGCCACACACACACACACACACACACACACACACACACACAAGCACAGTGTACGTGGGCCCTATTAGAGGTGCCACACACACACACGCGCGCGCGCACACGCACACATGCACAAACACACACACACACAAACACACACACACACAAACACACACACACACACACACACACACACACACACACACACACAATTGTTGTAGAAGTCCATGAAACTTACCAAGACTTTCTTTATCTAGTATTCTGCTCATATGCCCGCATACACTTTACATATTCCACCTCACAATTATTGCTCATTTACATACTCACTGAATCACAACTGAGGTGCATAAATTAGCACTTACTGTCTATCTGAAAACAGAAAACACGCACATACACACACATAAACATTATGTACACACACACACACACACACACACACACACACACACACACACACACACCGCACACACACACACACACACACACACAGACAGACACTCAGCCCCTCTTACTACTCACAGCCCTGATTTCACACCTCCTCTCTGGACCCTCTCCTACACAGGCCAAGGCCACTGCTTCACTCCAGGGGTGGTGTGTGTGTGTGTGTGTGTGTGTGTGTGTATGTGTCTGCCCTCCCTTCTTTACCGCTCGACACCCCCCCTCCCCATTCCTTAAAACCCACACCCTCCACCACCTTTGCCACCTCCGAAAGGCGATTTCGGTAATCCCCGCGGGTGTAATCTTTCGCGGTACAAATCGGCGTGAGCGAACGGGTCGGCTGGGCGCTGAGAAGGCCGGGACGATGCTGAGCACGGTCTGAATGGTGGGTGGGCCTGATAAGACATGGAGGGAGTGACAGAAACAGAGAGAGCAAGAGAGAGTCGACGCAGGCGATGGAGGCGTCTGAGCGCACAGGATAACACCCTGCAAAAGTGCACTAGAGGATGGAGAAAAGCCTGTAGAGCGCTAAGCTAGGATACGGTCATGGCTATAGAGATGACAGGAAGGGCAGAATAAAGAGTGGGTGAGGTGAGGTGAGGTGAGGTGAGGTGTGGTGTGTGGTGTGGTGTGGTGTGGTGTGGTGTGAGGTGAGGTGAGGTGAGGTGAGGTGTGGTGTGGTGTGGTGTGGTGTGGTGTGGTGTGGTGTGGGTGAGGTGAGGTGAGGTGTGGTGTGGTGTGGTGAGGTGTGGTGTGGTGAGGTGAGGTGTGGTGTGGTGTGGTGAGGTGAGGTGAGGTGTGGTGTGGTGTGGTGAGGTGAGGTGAGGTGAGGTGGAGGTGTGGTGTGGTGAGGTGTGGTGTGGTGTGCTCCTAAAAAAGTATGTAAGTGGCACCTATGGAAAGGATATGATGAGTATCAGCTATTATACTAAATGTGTGGATGTGAAGTATATGAGATACACAGACAGGAGAGAGAGATGATGATAATGATGAAACAAGTGGACAGACAGAGTGGCCTTGTGGGAGGTCTCAGGGCAGCAATGGTCTTCCAAAGCCTCCACTTCCTACTCAGTACTTTAAGCACTTCTGGACAGATCTAACTTCTGAGGACAGCACTCGTGGCCTGCAAGTCAAGTCCTTTTGTCTAAGATGAGTCAAACCATCAGAAGCAGGCAGGGTTGAGGATGCAATCAATGTAATGCCTAATGTCAAACCATAATTACAGCATTAAGTAAAAAGTATCACACTAATTGCTGACATGTGACAGCACATTTGGCTTCCACATCCCTAACTTTAATTGTAACCCTTAAAGCTGTATAATTACCAGCGTGGTTGCAATGTACAAAGAGTTGGGCAATACAAAGTTTCACCGTTGGTTGCAAAACACAGCCCTGAAGCTTGAGTATGAAGACATGAAGACAAACTTATTGTAATGTTGAGCACGGGTTGTGCTATGGATAGGATATTGTGTGTGAGTGCCAAACACAACCACACAGTTACTGTGTGGAACTGGTGTTGTTTTAAGGGGGGGGGGGGCGGGGGGTTAGGTATTGGTTTCAACAAATCAAAGCACAGAGGGGGGAGGCTGATTGGCTGCCTCAACTGCCACTCACCCTGACAAGCATCTGCGGAAAGGGTCCTCTGGAGTTCTCCGGCACGTTGATGGGTGGGATGACCCAGTCTCTCTTCTGCCGACGCAGTGAGAGAGGAGAGTTGCGTCGCCGTGGAAACGAGATGACCCGCGGCAGCAGGTGGTGCCGTGGGAAGGCTCCGCCCTCTCCTATCTGCGGAACATCAGGACAGAGAAGTTCCTGAGATACTGTCATGGACAAGTGAGTGATGTTGTTATGACCACATTCAAATGTACATCCCTTTTATACAGAACTTAACTATTTCTGTCAAGCAAATTTTTGCTTGAGTCGATAGGAAAACATTGCTGAGAAACTTAAACATGTAGTTAGTCATCTACCACTATAACAATACAAGGCCACATATCATTAAGCACAGTGCAACCCTAAGTGGCTGATAAGTAGCAGTGTCCTAATTACATAAACTAGCGCTAGATTAGGGCTTGGGGATGAAAATGCTGTTCTAGAAAGACAATTAGCCTTGTGTACTACACCACTCTTGCTGTAATGGTGGAGTTGTAATGTGGCGAGGGCAATGTGCTGAAACTGATGCTGAAGCAGGCCACTGCCACAGTGGCACTGATGCTGCACTTTACGCTGCACCTACAGACAATGGCATCCAACGTCGATGATAACAAGTTTTTCAAGCACATAATGAGAATCACCTCTGCACTCTTGGCCAAGGTCAGGCATCCACTGTTGCTGTATCATTTCAAACACACTAAGAAAGGCCCCCGATGTGAATTCTCTCCTGTGGCAGAGCAAAAACTCCAGCTACAGCAGACGCCCACTCTGTGACATTTTTCCGCTTGTGGGGGCTTTGGCAGCCAAACAATTGCCACTGCGCGGTGACAGACGTTGAACCTGGTTACGCTGGAGCAGGGCTGTCAAGGGACAGGCTAATGCTATTTTGATCAAGCGGCTTCACGCATTTAAAAAGAGAGGAGGAAAAAAAACAAACAGTGCTTGAAACGACCCTCAGGAGCAAGAGGCTGCTGAGATGGATATTTATCGGTGTAAGTCCCACTCTTTCTCTCTTCTCTTTAAAACCGGCACGATGCTCCTGAATCGGCAGCTTGAGGCTAATCCTGCTGTTCCTCTCCTGACTGGTCTCCTGGCAGAGCCACACACACACACACACACACACTTCACTCACACACACACACACACACACAGTGCTCTATCTCTGCTTCTCTTTTTATATTTCTGAACATGAGTCGTGCAGAAAGGCCGTTTTTGTTAAACCCGAGCTCCTCTCTATCCCTCTCACTGCACCAGCTGCCAGGGAGCTGCTGCTGCTGCACGGCGGGCGGGCGGGCGGGCGGGCGTGCAGGTCAGCCTATCAACACAGCACAAACACGGTTTGTCAGCAACAGAGAGCTATGACAGATGCTGACTGAAACCAGAGCAAGCATATTGTTTGTGTGTGTGTGTGTGTGTATGTGTGTGTGTGTGTGTGTACATGCACACAGTGAGTCAGAGAGAGAGCCAGAGAGAGTGATTAAGAGACATAGAGAGAGAGGGAGGGAGTAAAAGAGATGTATGAGAGTGTGTGATTCCATCTCTCCACACGTCCTCACTTCCTTTGTGTTTTAATTCTTCATGGCTTAGTGGGTTTGACCACAGGGCGCTGGCACTGAGCATGTGTGTGAGTGTGTGGTGTGGTTAAGTGTGTATCTTGCTCTCTCTCTCTGCTTCTCTCTCTCTCTCTCTGTCTCTCTCTCTCTCACACACACACACGGTGCTCAGAGAGAGAGTGTGTGTGTGTGTGTGTGTGGAGTGCAGCAAGCAGCTGTGGTGGCAGGATAGCATCACTTCTGCCTCAGCGGTGCTCATCCACAGCACTCCCAGCAACACTCCCAGCTACCTGCCAGAACAGTGCGCCAGTCTTCATGGACAGAGGGGGGATTTAATGAGAGAGAGAAAGAGAGAGAGACAGAGAGAGAGAGAGAGAGAGAGACAGAGAGAGAGATAGAGACAGAGAGAGAGATTCACAGAGTTTAAAAGGAAGAGTGGATAGAGAAAGACAGAAAGGGGGAGGGCAAAGAAAGAGTGACAGAGACACAGCAAATGGGAGGCACACAACACACAGAAACACACACAGAAACAGGCACACACACACACACACACATGCACAGATAAAGGTCCACAAAAGAGAGATGAAAGAACAGAGCAAATGATAGTGAATGAAAGACAGATACAGCGAAGGGGAAATCACCTGACAAAGACAAAACACCCTCACAGACAGAGAGAGGAGAGAGAGAGAGAGAGAGAGAGAGAGAGAGGGGAGGGTGGTACCAGACACAGGCAACAGGCAAGCCTTGCACCTGAACGCCTCGCCCAATGACCTTTAGGTAGAGGTCGGCATGGGAGGAGGGGGTGGGTGTCTGGTGTTCACCAACAAGCCCCCCCCCCCAGCCCCAACTCTCCTCTCCTCCCTGAGTCCCTGTTTCATCCACATGTGTTTCTGTACTGATAACCCCTCCTTCCCTTATCTCCAAACCCAGCTATCTGTTCATTAAAACGGGCCATTGGCTCTCTCCCTCCCTCTCTCTCTTTCTCTCTCTCTCCCTCCCTCTCTCTCCCTCTCTCTCTCTCAGACATCACTCTGGCCGCTGCCGTCTCACAATGGCAGACATCACTGGGGCTGATTACAGGGGCGACGGCACAGCCAATCAAAATGCTCGGGCAGCCTTTGAAAACATTCCTGCAGACGTCCCTGGCCTGCCCGCCTGTTCACTGGCTCTCTGAGGGGGTGGGGTTGGGGTTGGGGTATGGGGGGGGGGAGGGGTAGTGAGGGATTCAGCAGCTGTAGAGGAGACAAGGCTGACGGTAGTCAACAGCACATAGGAGATGAGAGAGAGAGAGAGAGAGAGAGAGTAATTGCTTAAATGCTATGTAAATGTGTACATGTTTTGACAATTCAGTGTATGATTTGTCATGACAATACAACTTTTCTCAGTTGCTTTAAAGCTTCTGTCAACTCTGACATCACACTTTCAAAACAATCATAACATAGCTTTGTAGCCGCCTGGATGCGCAAGCCACTAGCAGGGTAATTCAAATTAGATAGCACTGATTTTTTTTTCTTTTTTTTCCCTAACCCTAACCTCGAACAAGAGCGCCTTATGTTGTAATCAACAGGAGTTCTCCTTTAACATACAGGCCTAAATAGAAGCACTTTAGCCAATATTTTGTTTGCAAAAGGCTCTAACAGTGACAAAATATTCAAAACATGCAACAAAGGCGAATCTTTCCTTAAACCTTAGTGACCGAAGGACACAAGTTGCATCCAAATTCACATCCCTCTTTCTCTGCTGAATTGCTTGCAGATTATTCATCATACAGGTCACATCACATTTATAATTTAAAAATTAAGTAAAATTAGCACAACACGCCTTGGCTGTGGAACTCTAAAAACTCTCTCTCTCCCTCTGTACTCCTCTCTTCTTTTTCACCACCATCACTCCATCATCTAAATACTTCTACTCTGTCCTCCCCTAAACAAGTCACCAGCTCCTCTTCTCCTCTCCTCCCCTCTCTTCTGCTGATGCATATATGGTTCAGTGAGAGACAGGATGCAGGAGAACATACAGTATCCAGAGGACTTGGGTGGAAAGGGCAGGATGTAATACCCATAGTGACATTTCCATTTCACAGGGTTGGGATAACCTCATTTCCTGCTCTTTGTTAATCTGCCAAATGCTTCATGGGAATGTCATGCTTCCCATCAGGCTTTGTGGCTAATTACTGTACACCTCATTATGTAATACAACATCCACAGTACACAATGCAAACCCCCACAACCACCATACACCACGCACACACGCACGCACACACACACACACACACACACACACAAACACACACACACAAACACACACATACACACACACACAACACACACACACACACACACACACACACAAACACACAACACACACACACACACACACACACACACTCATCACATTCTTCTGTCATGGCTGTAAGGTTTTCCATCAGTTAAGTGAACAAGAGAAAGTTGCTATAGCAGAGAGGAGAAAAACTAAATGCATTCTGAAAAAGAGGGAAAAAAAATGCAACAGAATACAGATTCAGTAGAAAAGACTGAGGCTGAGAGTCTTTGAGCCCAAACTAGGGGTGGGCAATATGGACAAAAAATAATATCTCGATATTTTTTGTGATTTTGACAATAACGATAATTAGTCGATATCCTTTAAAAAATTGTTTTTGTTAAAGTCTGAGTTACTTTACAGCTCATTATTTATGAATAGCATCATTACAATAATAACCAATAACCTAACCTGTGACTTTTTAACCAAATCAACCAATGCATTGTCGCTCTACACATTTCCAATTCTGCCCCCCACTTGTGTGTGTGGCAATGACATGGTCTAGCCAGTTACATTAGAGAAGATGAATAGGCCTAACAGTTTCCCAAAAGAAAGTCTGAAGTTGAAGTTCCTTTCAAACCTTTACATAGGATTCACTGTAAAACTAAGAGCAGACCAACAGAGTAGCCTACATCTCAGTTATTTCCTTCTATGTTTTGTTTTAGAGCAATCACGTAGGCTAGCATTCCAAGTTACAGAATAGAAACTAATGCGTTAGCTATGGCTAATGTATATGAGAAATCCCATAGAGATGCTAACGGTTAGCATAATGGGAAAACGTAGATATTTAGAGCAAACTTCAGTCCATTTACAAAAAGAGTTACATGAGAATAGTTATTTGTTTACAACTGACTATTAAAATACTCAAAGGCTAATGTTTTCTCTCCATATAATACCGTGTAGGAAAAAACGTGACTGTCTCATCATACAATGCTACTTGAACAGAAGTAGCCGCATAAAATCCCAAGTAGGCTACTCTTGCTGCACAAAATAAACATTAGGCTGCGTGGGACAACGTTGTGACCCACTAGTGATCACGTGACACTTGCTCTGCTGCACTTCTCCCACATAGCTCCTGGGACTGTATGAGTCTTCAGTGCGTGATTTCAAGTGTTTTTTCCCCAAAGTAATTTAAATACTCGATAATGTCAATTTGCACATCGTTAAAACAACAATCACGATATTATCGCAGACGATATATATCGCCCACCCCTAGCCCAAACTTCATTGGTAAGCATTCCATGGAAACTGAAACTAGGCTAAAAGACAAGACGCAAAACCCCCGCAAAAAACCCAGTCCAGGGCCCGTGGAGAATGGTCCTGAATCGTCAACAATGGGCTCATCATTCTGTGCCTCAGCTCCGCGTCTGGCCTTGAGAGGGAAGTGACACAGCGCCGGGGAGGGCGGGAAGGTTGGTTGCGGGGGTGGATATGGGGAGAGTGGGCAGACACAACTCTGCAACTCTCTCCCCATCTCTCTTCAAAAAAGGCCACCTGGGACCCCACCGCCATAATGGATGACATTATTAAAAACCCAAATCACACACACACACACACTTTCACTTAAAGGCACAACACACACACACACACACACACACTTTCATTTAAAGGCACAACAGCTACGTGGAGTTAAATAACTCTCAGGGTACTATGCCAATTAACGTTCAAACGACTCTGTTTCAATGGGCTACATTATTACTGTATCGCTTATAACACACAACAATAATAGTACAGTGAAGCAATTACATCCTGGGAGTTACTTCATCTCCTTCATATGGTTAGGCAGCGGTTATAATCTACAGCATGTGTTGTTGGAGAATAACACTAACTTCAGGAATCTCCACTACCCTTATAAGCCACATTCATAAACCAGGCTTCATGATACAAAATCTAAGTTAGTGCTGTATTGGGACAAATTAGTTCTGCTTAAGGTGGACACATCTGATTAAATTCCACAAAATCTAAAAGTAAAAAAAAGTCAAAATTCATCAACACCCTGTGGATTTCCTATCAAACTATCTTCACAACATGAAGATACATGGTACTTTGCCAATGGCACATACTGTATATGAATGCAGATAATCAATCAAAGCAGGGGTCTTTATCTGTTTGATACACCCAAGCCAAGAAACAGCCAAGTCATCATTCTGCCAAATGTGTGTGGGTATCTGTTTATGCCTCCAGCAAATTGGTTCACATCCTGAGACACGCAATTCCCTCTAATTGAGCCATCTTCTGCTGTAATCACCTGAGTGGAAGCTCTCTGTCAGCTGATTGGTGGTGTTCTTAAATGTCACTGCGGCGACAGTTTGTTAATTATGCTGTTTTGTTGTGCTGCTGCGGTTAGCTAATCCCGTTAGCTGACATGCTCCTCTCCCAAAAGCATTGATTTGCAGACAGGAGAGAACAGATCAGATGACAGCACAAACACTCGTTCTCACACGGATTTGACACATTACATTGTTTCAGTGTGTGTGTGTGTGTGTGGGTGGGTGAGTGTGTGCCATCGACTCCCCAGAGATCACACTCATCAATCATTGTCTGTGAGACTTATTACAACCACATAAAACTCTCTTTTCTTCGTCTGCAAGTTTGACAACTTTAGACAACGGATGGGACTGACGTCTCTCCGTTACACACTAGTCTCTCACACTTTGATTGTCTTGTTTTGTTTTTCTGTTGTGCAGCAAACACAGTCCCTTTTGCATCTAGTACCCGCTGCGCTGTCATATCGCTCTAGTTGCAGAAATATGCTCCGGACTCATTCGGGGTGGAGGGGCTGTGGTAGTGCCTCTCGATGGCACAGAGATTAATCCCACTGTCCGCTGAAGATGAATATGTTTTGGCGGAGCGTCCTCTCCGGAGCAGAACTTTGGGCAGTGACCCTTGGAGAGAGGAGAGGATGGGATGGGAAAGCCAGGGACATGTGTGTGTGTGTGTGTGTGTGTGTGTGTGTGTGTGTGTGTGTGTTGTGTGGTAGTTTCTGGCTGTTCACTGGACGTTTTCGTGGGGCCACACCGTTTGTCATTTTTGGGTCACTTTGCCAATGGGAGAGAGAAGAGAGAGTCGCCATGCGCCCGTGGGAAGGACGTTTGGAAAATGGGCCCACCACCTCCAGTACCGACACCACACCATGCCTGTCCAAACCGAAACCCCTCCCCTTTCCCCGCAGCAGACAACCCATCCCACCCCCATCCCACTCCCGTTTTGTGTGACCATTCAATGACCCCATGAAGGAGATTAAAGAGACCTGTCTGCTGGTCACTTGGGCCACCTGGACCCTCGAGAGATGACGACAGATTTAGGGGTTTGGAGGACTTTTTGGGGTGGTGGTTGAGCAGGTGGTTGGGCACGGTGTAGTTTGGCAAATGGAATCCCAGCAGGCCTGTATTCTCAAGGTCAAACTGTGGTAAACGTGTGAGCAATGCACCAAACACGTGGCATTATCATACTCTTTGACTTTGCATATCACTTGTGCTTTGAGACTCTGCATATATCACCACCCTTGCTGTCGTTAGTCACTGGGCTGCAAGGCACAGAAAATTACATGGATTTCATTTAAGCAGTCTCATGCTGTAAAATAAACAGTACTCTACATGTCCACTTCGTCACTGCCTACAGCATACAAAAGCAACAGAACAGATGGCCCCAACCTGACATGAAGCTCAGTGAGACAGTGAGCGCTTGCAGTCTTGAACTGCAAGGAGAGAGGAGAAACCCCCCCAAAAAAAAACAATCAATTTTCAAACCTAATTTCTACATTTTGATGACTGCTAAAACATAATTACTTCTTGTTCCATTACGGAGTCTTGCTCTTGCACTCTCTCTCTCTGGTCAAATAATTATACATGGCCTGCATCATCACCTTTCGCTCCGAGTTGCCTCCACCCGAGGAGAACATTAGCTCAATCAATGTCAATTATTCCATGGTCTCCATTATCAGGTCAGTGGACAACCAGTAGACAACCATTCAAATAGATGTTTTTGTATGCTTTCCCATGCTTTCTTGTCATATTATGAACAAAACACACACACACACACACGCTTATCAACAAGCCACTGAATGTGCTGTATTTAGAAACAAAATTTCATATTCACACAGGCAAACGCCTTGCAGATGGGAATGGACGAGAACAGCACTAGTCGACGGATCGGGACATTTTCTTCCATTGCCACTTTTCACAGCTAGTGACAGCTGTCAGATGAAGGAGGTGTACATGATGGTGTTTTGATGGGGGAACGTTATGTGCTGGCACATAACTTGCGCTGGTACGGTAAGTGCACAAGAGCATTATGTGCTGGTTTTGAGAGCGTGGAATAGAAAAACACTAAGCCTTTGGATTAGTGAAAAAGATTGTCCCCAGTGTTGAATCGAGTCCATTTTCTGGTATTCACATTGCTGTTTTCACACAGTTGTTGATATTGACAAAGCCATCGTGTTTGTGAAATTGCTTTGTAGGACACATTTACGACATTACAGGATAGCGAATGCTGGAATAAGATACAAGAGTAACTCTTTAACTCTGTTGGAGAATATGGCATACCAACACAGAACACATAACCGGTAGTGATACCATGCCTTAAATCCTCCTGAGTAATAAAGCTCATGGTTCACGGCACCAGTCATAAAATATGGATATATATTTGGAAATATTAGCTAACTGACGTCCTACCAATGTACACTACTCAAGGTCTGCAGTAGGTAAAGGATGGCCAGTCAACCCATGTTAGCAAAAAGTACTGAAAAGACTAGCAAGTTGCAGAGGCCTAGCAATTTAACTCAGTGCCTCCAGAGCATGATACCCTGGGAGAACCCAGACAGATGTGTTAGCAAAAAAAAAAAAAAAAAAATCAAAAGTCAAAGTTCCACTAGGGTTCAAGTTCTATATGTGTTGCTGTGATCACGGTGTGTGTCTGTTTACTTTCGTTTTGCGGCGAGATGCAATGTTACAGTTTTTCTCAGTCGCTTTGGTGCATTTCTCGAATCATCATTAACGTTTGCACAACAGTTAGTGCAAACAATGAGTGCAAACTGCACCAAATAGTGGATTATCTGCAAAAGTGTGCATCATGCATAAGATGCTAATTTTATTTCTCAAAAGCAAGCATTTATGCCAATAAAACTGTCAGTGCAATCAGAATGACAAGTACTTATGCCAAATGTTCATGAACAAGGTAGTCAAACTGCTTTGTCACATAATATAACAGTTTACTCTTTAAGTATTTCCTAATTTCCTAAACAAATCCACCTTTGTTCTGTGTGGCATAGCTATTTACGTACAGGTTGCAAAGTTACATGCTATTTTGGGGATTAATTGCAATTGACTGGATATGTTTCAACATGTTTACTATACTGTATTGTTTGTACTGCAATTTGTTGACAGACATTGTTACAGTATAACGCCTTTTACAGGATTGTGCAAAGGAAAAGTTACAAATTTACAGTGAAACATAGGAAACACCCTGTATGACAACTAGTTACATCAACTAGTCGTAACTATGTAATGACTCAAGCAATGAAATAAGGCCTATTTGTTTTATAGGGTAGGACTATTCAATATGGAACTAGAACAATGCATTTTGATAACATGACATGCATTTTGACAATATGTAAAAAACAGCAGATATTTGTACACAATCAGTTGCCTGTTTTTATTATGTGCACAAGAGATGAGATGATATGGAATTTGAACAAGCAATTTTATGAATTTCAACTCTGATCTGAGAAATGCACCAAAGCGACTGAGAAAAAAAACTGTAATGTCCAAGCTGTTATAGAAACTAGTTGACGTTCTATTGGAGAATTTGTCACTGGCAAGGACATTTTGGAACACAGGCTCACCTGAGACGGGTGTCCTGCCAGGGCCAGCTTGACTGTCGTCTCCCAGATATGCGCCTCCAGGCTACGCCCACGTGCTGTCACCATGAACTGGACCGGCTCCGTCAGGTTCGCCACATCTTTCTCAGCGTACACGGAACCGTCCGGCTGCACGCTGTAGTTCGGGTCGCTGCTCTCGAAGCCAAGTAAGTCGACGACATGGCAACCTTCAAACTTCACTATAAAGGAACAACAGATAAAAGGCATTGTCAAAACTCTGTCTTTTTGCTGTTTGACATGAGTTGTAAATTATCTAAATAAATGACATATGCTAGATGGAAACAATCCCAAACAAGCTTACAAGCACACATATACAGCACCTTTCTTATGCAGCACGTCAAATCTGCTTTGATCAGCAACATTCAAAACATCTTTTCTTTTTAAAATAAAGAAGCAGTCTATGACATCTCTGAACTTATATTCATCATTGGCAATAAACACAGCAAGTATTGTTGAGTTGATTCTAAATTTCACATTAAAACATTTCCCATTCATCACAGCTGCGACCACAAAGACCAGATAATACTGGTCTACCAATACAACGCTTCAGTGGGACTATTGTGGGCTAAAAAGAATAAAAAAACAGAAAAAGAAAAACAACTCAAAACAACCTGCAGAGAAAAGCTCTCATCCTTGACCTGATATTTAGGTAAATACTAGCGGGAATGGTGGTCTTAACATTTATTCAGTGTGTACATGGAGATAAGAAATATGTGGGCAGTTGAAAGACACATGTCCAAGAAAGCACCACTGAAAGAATACCACAGGCTATTACAATAAAATCAATGCTGAAAGATTGACAGTGGCCATTATTTTTAATTACGTGCCTAGATACATACTCGCAAACACCCACACACACATACATGGCTGCTTCAATAGAACCGCACATTATTGAGCCCCCACAAACCTCTGCTTTTTTCCTTTTTTTTCCCCCTCTCTTAGTTTTCCTTTTTGTGCACTTTTGTGAGCGAGGAGCAGACAATTACAAATGACGCTCAGGCTCCCGTGCGTTTGTCGAAGCAGCGGAGCAAAAAGTGAGGACGGGGCGAGGCGTCTCGGAGTCAAACGCTCGGAGATCCCGTCTCCAGTGGCACGTTTGACAGGGATGAAGGCATGCTGGGTGTCTGTGCAGCCCGCGCACGCACAAAATATCAGACCCCACAGGAGCTTGTTTGACAGACAGAGAAAGAATGTAAAAGAGTTAGAGACAGAGAGACAGGGAGAGAGAGAGAAAGAGAGAGAGAGAGAGATCAA
>NC_063198.1:19956361-19973861 GCF_017589495.1 Alosa alosa | reverse complement strand
AGGGGAGGAGGAGAGGGAGGAGGAGGGAGGAGGGAGTAGAGGACAGGAAAGGAGAGGAGAGAGGAGAGGAGAGGAGAGGAGGAGGAGAGGAGAGGGAGGAGATTAGAAGAGAGGAGAGGGGAGGAGGAGAGGGAGGAGGAGGAGGAGGAGAGGGAGGGCGAGGAGGAGAGGAGAGGAGAGGAGAAGAGAGGAGAGGAGATGGGAGGAGAGGAGAGGAGAGGAGAGGAAAGGGAGGGAGGAGAGGAGAGAGAGGAGAGGAAAGGGAGGGAGTAGAGGAGAGGGGAGGAGATTAGAAGAGAGGAGAGGAGACGAGAGGAGAGGGGAGAGGACAGGAAAGGAGGAGGAGAGAGGAGGAGGAGGAGGAGAGGAGAGGGGAGTAGAGGACAGGAAAGGAGAGGAGAGAGGGGATTAGAAGAGAGCAGAGGAGACGGGAGGAGAAGAGAAGAGAGGAGAGGAGAGGAGAGGAGAGGAGAGGAGAGGAGGGAGGAGGAGAGGGGAGGAGATTAGAAGAGAGGAGAGGAGGAGGAGGAGGAGAGGGAAGGGAGAGGAGAGGGGGAGAAAGAGGAGGGAGATAAAAAAAGATCGAGTGCAGGGGAAGAGCAGATGCAATTAAAAGACAGGGTAACGGATCACAGGGTGAGGTGGCTGAGTGATTAATACACTACCTTTTCTCATCAAAAAATGTGTGTGTGTGTGTCTGTGTGTGTATGCATGTGTGTGCGTGTGCGTGTGTGTAAGGGAGAGTGAGAGCAAGAGAGAAGATATATGGTATTTTGGGGCTCCACCAACGACTTTAAGGCAACACTGACTTGAAGTTACTAGGGCTAGGCAAGGGTTGGGGGTTAGGGTTAGGATTTGGGTTAGGCATGGCTTCCTTCAAGTGGAGGTGGGAGAGATTGTGAGTGTGAGTGTGTTTCAACAAATTGTGTGACGAAAACAGATACACTGTCTGTAAAACCATACTGCATTTCAATCAGTCTCTGTTCGTCTGTATGCATGAATGTTCTTTCAGGTGTATGGGCTCTATGTATGTGTGCAGGCTAATAATTTCGCTCTTTGTTTGTGACGTCAATTTCAAGCATTCTTAGAGAATAATGATATATTTCTCCAGCAGTAGCACCAACATCAAGTCAAGTCAAGTCAAGTCAAGTTTATTTATATAGCGCATTTCATACACAGAGGTTATTCAATGTGCTTTAGTGCTTTACATAAACAAAAGCAAACAGTAATAAAAAATAAAAACATAGAAGGGCAATATAGTCAAAGAATTTTTCAAAAGGAAAAGATCATAATAAAAAGAAAACGCACAAGGTAAAATCATTTAAAAATAAAGAATAATTAATAAGCAATAAAGCAAAAGCAAAAGTAGTAAAAAAGTAATAATGCTAATTAAAGACAAGGTAGAATAATTTTCAAGGCAAATTCAGAATGAACTCAGTACAGTTAGCAGAAAGCATCTGAGAACAGTTAGGTCTTAAGTCTTGATTAAAACTGGCTACAGTTGGGGCCGTTCCAGAGCTGAGCCGCATATGTTTAGTTGTTCACCATGTTTAGTTCTAGCAGGTTTTACTAACAGGTTTTTCACCTGGGACCTAAGAGGACAAGAAGGTGTGTACTGCTGAAGCATGTCTGATAAGTATTTAGGTCCTGCTCCATTTACTGATTTATAAACAAGCAGTAGTGCTTTAAAGGAACCGTATGTAAGAAATGTATTTCAATTAATCATAAAATGGCCCTGATATGTCACTAGACATTAAGAAATCGTGTTAATTTCAAATACTTCTATCACTGACAACAGTAGTCCGGCCAGGATATTGTCATTTAAAAAGTCAAGTTGCAGCCCTCAACTGATGTTGATGTTGTCATATTGTGTTTTGGCCTGATACACCACCCTCCACCTATCTACTAATCACAAAGTCAGTAGTGTTTCGGCATCCGGGTTGCCAGCTCTGCCAGTCAGGGGGCAGGGGGAGGGGATACACTGCTCTACAGTAATTTAAAAGTTATTGCAGTACCAGTTTTGGACACAATCTTACATACGGTTCCTTTAAAGTCAATTCTGTGACTTGGAGTAATATGGTCAGTTCTTTTAGTTTTTGTTAGAATCCTAGCTGCTGCATTTTGAAGCTGTTCAATAGTCTTTTTAGGAAGGCAAATTTGTGTGTCATCTGCATAGCTACAGTATGATATGAAATTAAATTATTTTGGACGATTTGTCCAAGTGTGAGCATATAGAGGTTGAATAATAGTGGCCCCAAGATCGACCCCTGGGGAACACCACAGGTCAAGGACGTTGGTGTTGAGGTACAGTTTCCGATGGCAACAAAGAAGCTCCTTTCTTGTAGATATGATTTGAGCCAGTTGATAACTATGCCTGTAAATCCAACCCAGTGTTCTAGTCTGTGTAGTAAAATATTGTGATCAACAGTGTCAAATGCTGCACTAAGGTCCAGTAGCACTATGACTGATGTTTTACTTGAATCTGTGTTGAGGCGTATGTCATTGAAAACTTGGTAACACTTTACTTGACGGGTTAGTTCATAACACATTCAAAGCAGCTTTCATAAACTGCACATAAAGCATTTATGACTGTTTCATGAGACATGACTCAACATTCATACCAAACCTTTCATGAATGTGGAAGACAGAACAACGACAACTTGTCAAAATAAAAGTCCAACATCGTATTTGTGTAACCTGGATACCATTAATTTAATCTCTCCAGCCTTTGTAAATATTTCATGAATATCTTATGAAGTCTACATTGAATGTAACTTTACTATACAAGTTGTGAAGTATTCATAATCACTGAGTTTAACACTGGGAAGTGAACTAGCCTACATTCAGCTGACCCATATTTGTGTAACCTGGAACGGTTGGACATGATTTGCTTGACCATGTTCTGTTGTTTTGGCACTGGAGTAGCCCATTGACTCAGATGTGATGTGATCAGGTAAGAGGTTTGGAACGAAAACGGCAATGCTGTTTTGCGATTGTTGAACTTTTATTTTGACAAGTTGTCGTCGTTCTTTCTTCCACATTCATGAAAGGTTTGGTATGAATGTTGAGTCATCTCATGAAACAGTCATGAATGCTTTATGTGCAGTTTATGACAGCTGCTATGAATGTGTTATGAACTCACCCGTCAAGTAAAGTGTTACCGAAAACTTCAATGAGAGCTGTTTCAGTGCTGTGATTTGCCCAAAAACCAGACTGAAAGTAATCAAAATACCCATTTGATGTTAGGAAGGTGGTTAGTTGATTAAAGACTACTTTTTCAATAATTTTGCCAAGGTAGATTGGATATGGGCCTGTAATTGTTTAGCATGGAGGCATCCAGGTTATTCTTCTTGAGAAGTGGCTTTACAACAGCTGTTTTCAGTGACTTAGGAAAAGTGCCAGACAGCAGTGATACATTTACAATTTGAAGGACATCTGCCGCTATTAGGTGAAAAACAGTTTTGAAGAAATTGGTAGGCAGAGTGTCTAAGACACGTGTGGAAGAGCTGAGATTCTGTTTTTTCAAGTGTTTTGTAGTCTATCAAGCTGAACTCTGACATGAAGTTAAGTTTCCCTCTATTTATAGCTGGAAGTTCCAGAAGATTCCAGCTGAATCGACATGAGTTGACAAATTTTGCTCTGAAGTTGTTGAAACTCGATCAATTGGCTACATGGCAGGTCTAATTGCTTGATAAATTAAGATACCAGCAACATTGTCTATTACAGTTTTTTTTTTCAATTGCTAAAGCACAATTTTGAAAACAGGGCCTGTTTTTTGAAAACACAACACCCAATTAACACAACACCACACCCAATTAGCAGAATCCCTTAGCTCTTTTGCAAAATGAAACACTTTAGTAAAAACTATACAATTTATCAAAACTCTATTTTCACACACATCCATCAATGATCTGATTATGTTTGAATCAGTTACACTAATGTACTCAATGCAAAACAAATTTAAGAATCCTTGGATATAGTGTATGCTTGATTTTTCCCCAGACATAGAGTACACGACAGATAAGACCAGACCTGTACATTGAGGACTTTTTTCTCTCCACATTGTGAAGTACACTAAAGTTTTTCTTCAACTGCTCACACACAAAATATTTGCATATCATACAATTGTTTAGAGTAAACATGTCACCATTTACAGTAACCCCATATAATACCATAACACCAAATCTGCAAAAACAGACACAAATTCTCAGCCTTTGACTCAGTTTTCAATTTCATAAAACACTTTTTGCAAAACAGTTTCCTCTTCCTTCTCTTAATTTCTGTGCTACATCGCCTTCATTCTCTATTGTTGACAAGGACTTCCCTGTTACCCAGTGTTTATGACTGATTGTTGAGTTTACAGTTAAGCACCTAAGTGTCTTTACACCTGATAGTTGTGTTTATACAATTGCTTTTGGAAGGTAGTGCCTTGAAATTGCAAAGTGGAGACATCATCTGAAATTGCAGTCATCTGAATAGAGACATCATCTGAAATTGTCTAAAGTACAGAAATGTGTGTAGTGTTTTGTAAATCAATGCGTGTAGTGTTTTGCCAAAAGTGTGGAGGCTGATAATGTGATTATGTGCAAATCTGGGCTGATGTTTTGCTCCTTGAGTGTAAGGTTTCACTAACTGTGGAATAATTTTAGTGTTTAAGCAATTGTACAAAACTGTAAAGGCTACATTTCAGCCAACATTTTGCTTGTATCCCTTCAAACACCTGTTATTAACCATACTTTGGATATTAATAATATGACCTGTCTGCTGCCTGACACAATAAGAGTCATTTTGTATGTTTCGTGTTATGGTAAATGACCACAATGGAACAGTCTGATTGGTCGTAAACACTTGTATGCCACTGGGTGCTATTATGTTCTGTTGGCAAATGCCTCATTATATACCATTAAGAAAACATCAGAATTGTCTTAATTCCCAACAGAAATCTACTCTCTCTCTCTCTCTCTCTCTCTCTCTCTCTCTCTCTACAAAGAAACAAAGCTGCTGCTATTTTCTTCACATTATTTGCATAATATTTCTTGACTTCATCAGAGGTTGTGTAACTGCTGTTGCCTTTAATTATTCTGTACTTACGGATATTGCAGTAATTGATGTTAAAAAGAACCATTAGTGACTGAAGGAAAATAACACTTAAGATAACATAAACATAATCCAATCTGATCTAATGGTATGAGAGTCACACAGGGCAAGCAAGACTTATTCCTTCCCAGGGAGTCATATAGAGTAGCTCATTAACAGAACAAAACTCAAGCATGTGGCTATAATGACTATTCACTAACAGCTTCCTAAATAGCTTCTAATAATAGTGCAAGTGGCATAATTTATAGTGAAAATTATAATTATTATTACGGCTCATGATAATAGGTTTGGAGCTTTGGTGGTGCTCAGTCTTGGTCTGTAAATATTTTCACCATCACTTTCATCGTCATCATCACTACCAGCATCATCCAATGACTGTTGAGGATGATGGGAAGTCATCATCATTAGTTCCACCACTGCTGTCACGGGAACCATCATCACAAAGATCACCATACATCCGCCACCGTCCACCATCTTCATCATCTTCCTATTCCTCATCATTATCATGACTGGAACATCACTAGAATAGGATGACTCTAATCAAATCAATTAGCAGGAAAATGGTGTTGAAGCTTCACGGAGTCTTATACTCACAAAACAGCAAAATGCACCAAAATAGCATATTTGCCATGAAATGATATAACTTGATGCTTTAACTACCCAGCTTCTAAACACCACCCCTGTCTGTCTTCAGTAATGTGATAATCTGTTCCGTACAGTCACACTTATGCTGCCAATTGATGCCATAATAATTAAGCTCCCAGGTTCCTCTCACTTTGTCGCCAATAAGGGTCGTTCCGCTGATTTATTTCATCAAAGGAGTGCTCGTGACCACCATTACAGATTCTATTAAGAGTGACGGATATCGGAGGCACTGAAGGCCAGTTGGTCTGAGTGCCATGGGCCTCTGTGTTGCTCTCTGCGCTGAAGACGAGTGAGTCATACGGGGAGGTCTTAGCCACCGCCTCAGCCACCACGCGTTCTTTAGTGAGAGAGCTCTTTAGAGTGAGTCACTGAGAGAGGGAATGTTTGTGTCCCTGTTGCATTTCAGGAGAGAGATGATCAATCCAAAAAGGAACTCTCACACCATGTACTACCCATGCATACATACACATTTTTAACTCATCTTAATGAATTAATGAGTGCTTCCCGATGAGGTGCAATATGTTTTAAGTCTCATTCAGAGAGAGAGAGAGAGAATAAGACTAGGTAACCTGTTCTTGCTCACCCTGTGTATCTATGGACATGAGCTCTTTATTAGGTACTGAACAGTGTGAAATGCACAGTGTCCATGGTGAAGAGTTCACATTATATGAGAAAAGACAACGAATAAGAACAGACAAAAAGTGATATTATGAGCTAAAGAACGAGAGGAAAGATTGAACAGGAGAGGGAGAGAGAGACCCGAGTCAGGGACTGTGACACAGAGAGAGGGAGAGAGAGAGAGAGAGAGAGAGAGTGAGTGAGATACAGAAAGAGAGTGAGTGGAAGTAGAGAAGGAGAGAGTACAACCACTATATCTGAATTATCAAGCACTTTTATGGCAGGCATATAATTGCCCACGCATCAGTTGCCAAGCAACACTCCTAGCTGTCAGATTGATGGCCAATCAGTTGGCGTCTATCGCCGGCGCTTACCATGGCCTTGAGGCAGCGACAGGAGGAGGCTGACATGACAGTTTGTGATGACTCGCTCGTTTCCCATGTCCCCCTCTGTCACGCGGGCCGCCTGGCCATCTCACGGCGCACATGGGTGGAAAGGTCACCCGAGTAGACTATGTCAATTCATCAGCCAGTGAAAGTTGTCATCACATCATCCATGAAATGGCTTCTGCTTGAGAAAATAGAGCTTCTCTCTCTCTCTCTTCCCTCTCACACTCTCTCTCCCTCTCCCTCTCTTTCACTCTCTCTCTCTCTCTTCCCCTCTCTCTCTCACTCTCTCCAACTCACAGTATTTTCCATTGTTATCTTCCCGATCTCCTCTGATTTAAAGTTTTCAGGGAAATACTTCACCTTACATACACTTCTTTAAACACACATTTTGTTTTCCCTTTTCCTCTGGCCAATTAAGTTGAGACCCTCTTTGTATTTGTCTCTCACATCTCATAAGTGAACAGCTTCAATCTTCCTCTCACACAGAGAAACTCCAGGCACACTGGTTAAATTCAAAGGAAAAAGCACATAAATGGGATCTTAGACAGAAGACTGTTACAATGCAGAGGCTTTGAGCTTTTCAAAGGGAAATGGTAACCTTAAATTACAGGGAGAGAGACAGGAGAGAGAGAGGGAGGGTGTGAGAGGCACAAAACAAGTGCTTGAGTGTTTGCTTTCAAGTGTACTCCTTTTCTCTGAAAGGAGCCGACGCCTAACCGTATCTGGGCCGCATCTGAGACAGAGCTGGTCGTGTAGTTAAAGACAATCTGGGTTATAAGTTACCGCAAGAAACTTCAAAGACCAATTTACAACTGTAAACAGAAGCAAAGCTGTAGAGAGACACAAGCAAAACATTGTTTGAAATAGGAGTCTGGTCTTCCGCCTTTGTGACACCCACCTAGGCAAGCTGAACGACACAATCTCTTATTCAGTGTGGAGGAGTCGAGCAGGCGTTGATTACCAGCACACCTGATGAGGAGGAAGGAGTAGACAAGACACCCCCTTCTCTGTCTCACCTCCTTGCTTGGTTCTCCTCTTCTGTCTCCAAGGTCACCCCCGGCACGAGGCTGCTATCTCGCTAATCTCTCCTGCTCGTCTGTTGTGGCATGTGTCTGCTTGCTTGTTCCCCTGAGGTGGGGTGGGGTGGGTGAGTTGCAGGAGCTTTATATTGCTTCTCCTCAAATGTGCTGGGACACAATGGACTGAGGTGGACGACGAGGCGTTTGGGGTGGGAGGTGGGTGGGGGTGGGTTAGGGGAAGGCGGCGGCGACTGCTGGAGTATCGGCTGGACGGTGAGAATGAGAGCCATGTCTCTCCGGGCACTCAAGGCCAGGCCATTACTGTTATCGGTGCGAGGCATCTCACCACGGAACAAATACCTGGAAAGGTCAAGGTACCCTGTCTCCCCTGTCTGTCTAGGGGCCTCTTCCTTTTGTGCCTACATCTCTCTCTCTTCTCCCAGCCAGAATTGTCCGCGCTTGTCTGTTTGACTTTCCTCACTTTCCTTTTCGCTTCTATGAAAAAAACATGTCATTTAAAAGAGACAAATGGCTACAGCGCTTGAGTCTGTGAATATGAAGAGGGATATGAGACAAACTGTCAGGTTTTATGTTTCTCTCAGCCTGCTCTATTAGTGTCTTTCCCTCATTGAAACGGGACTAGACTTTTCAATTCGGCAGGTTTCCTTTGTTTCTGTACAGCGCAATTGCCAGTTTATGTGTGCGATTTTTCAATCACTCCATACCGCACACTACAATTATTAGACATTGTCACAAATCTTTCGCCACCCAATAATTGCCAGCGGTCTGAATCCATATAGGTTGCTATGGGGATTGCCATTTTCCTGAGTAGACTGTGACAGGAGTGGGTGAATAAGCCAAAAGCCACCATGACCTACCACAGAAACCAACTGTGCACAAACTGAAAATAAGGCGAGCAAAACATGGACGGCTATGTTTGTGGGTCTTATTCATCTGTGGAGAGTTGAGAGCAAACAGAGACTAGAAGTGAAGGAGGACAGAAAAAAGCCCATTTCCCCACGTTCTCGAGAGAAGGCAGCCACTGCAGAGCACAAACATGGCTACTGATATGCTTCCTACGCCAGTCTGTGTTTGTGTGAGATTCAAATTGGTAAGGTTTTCAGATACTCAAAGGTGACACAAATATGCGATACCCCTAATACCTTTTCCCAGAAGGACACAATTCCATTTGCATTTCATGTGGTGGAATCTGTTTCAACACCCCCCAGGCAAAAAAAAACATGGTTACATTATGATTCGTGTTTTATCGAGAAAATTATGAGTTTTATGTAAAGGCCAAGACATGTCAAAAATGTATTTACAATTTTGGTGGCAAAACAGTGTATAAACACACACACACACACACACACACACACACACACACACAAAGGAAATAGAGTCTACACTTCCAAATTGTTTAGAGGGGAACATTTCTCTCTGTCGTCCGCCCTTCCTGCTGAATAATAACAATTCTGAGGCGGGTATTTTATATGAAAAGATTGCTAGGAAATGTCAAGCTGACTGTCACCAAAGTTGCAGTGACATTTTTATTCTTTTGCAAAAATATGGCGCAGTGCCTTCCATCGCAGCTTTCACCCTAATCTATCTCCTTTTGGGGAAAGAGAGAGAGAGAGAGAGAGAGAGAGAGAGAGAGAGAGAGATAGGATGGAGACAGATTAATTCCATTACTCTTTGACTTTGCAGAAGAAAGAAAACAATATGTCCCTCATTTACTTCTAATCCCCCAACGGGCCTTTTGGTGTGAGAATAATGTTTGTGTGGCGTGAGCCTGATGGAGAGATAGGTGGTGCTGCATATGACTGAGGCTGACAGAGACGTGTTTGCTCTTCTGCTCCTTTCATTTTTTTGCTCTCTTGTCCTCACGGCGGAAGAAAGGTGTGATGGGTTGCCCGACAGGGGAAATTGAGAGATTTCAAAGCCAATATACGCAGACAAGGCCTCTTCATCTATCGCCGATACAGGATGACGCTTCAAAGCCAATATTCTGCTTGGAGATTAAGGGCTGCCACAGTGGATGATAACCTAGCTAATGCAGAGTGCAATGGACATATGCTGTGCATAGGCTTAGGAGTCTGTGTGTGTGTGTGTGTGTGTGTGTGTGTGTGTGTGTGTGTGTGTGTGTGTGAGAGAAAGGGGGAGGTAGATATAAAGACACAGACAAAGAAAGACATTTTAAAAAAGATAGGCTAAAGCTTATTGAAAGATCACAAGGTTAAATGCTCTGCACAAGGTTAAATGCTCTAACTTTTGGAATGGTTAATAATACTGGTTAATACTTAAAAAAAAATGTTCCCAAAGCTCTATGTTTTTTCTATGATTTATTTCATGTTTTGACATTGCCTGCCTGCACTTTCTTTTTGTTGACTGGCACTTACCCCTGGGACAGTAAGGGCTGAGCTACACCAGGCACGTAACTGAAGCGTTCCGTTCGCGTTGTGTCTGCTGCAACAATTAGCTTCCATTATAATCAATGGAAGTAACTACACCAGACGTGACAGTGGGCGACACGTTCAAAAAAATAGACCATTAATCTAAAATGGATTTTACGCTGCCGCTGGCAAGAACGCTTCAGTTACGCGCCTGGTGTAGCTCATACCTAAGTTAGCCTTAAGATGTCGACCCTTTGTCAGGACCTGGAGTGCTTCTGGCCCGCACTCTGCCCGCACTCTGCCTGCGCTCGCACAGACCTGAGCTCATCCAGCGTCTCCCTTAGTTCTTCATTTGGCTGGTGCTTTTATCCAAAGCACCTTACATATGTTATTTATTACAAGGGCCAGTCTCCCTAGAGCAACTTGGGTTGGCTCAAGGGCACAATGGAGGCACTCGGGAATTGAGCCCACAACTATTCTGGCTACTGCATGCTAGCCCAGCTCCTTAGCTACTGTGTTACCACCGCCCATCGTGACACTCTTAAAGGGTTTCGCACGAGTAGAGGTGTGGTGTGAGTGATAGTGTGTGTGAGTGTGAGTGTGTGCGATCAGATGAGTTAGAGGGAAGCCTGTGGCTCCATATCTGCAGCACCGACACATGCTGTGGCACTACATCTATCCTGTGAAATCTTAAACAAATGGCTGTCAGAATCACACAGGAGCCGACCCCTCTGTCAAAACAGGCCTTGAGATCCATCAAACAGAGGGCTGCGGCTCTAAATCTCTAGCCGCTTGCCCAGGAAGTCGTCTGCTGTGCCAACACATCAAGCCAACATTCAGCTCCTCAGCCCTCTCTGTCTTTGTCTCTGTAGGACCTGGCCAAAGAAAAAGATTTTTCGTAAATAAATCAATCCAACTTTCACCTCAGTAAACAACGGACAAGTCCTGTATAAGCTGTGTCCTCCGGTGCATGTCTTGACTGCTATCAAACTGGGTTTCTGAGCCGTCTACTTTCATATCCGCTGGGCATTTTTATGGGGAATTTTCAAAGATGAAATCTTCGATGATGGAGAGGCTGTTTTAAAAGATGAAAGCGGCTGAGTTTCGGATGGCAGTCCAGAACCACTTGAGCCAGATCTTTGCCTTTGGGGATCAACTGCAGTGCTGCTGTTTTTTTTTTTTTCCTCTGACACGTGTGGACAAAAGAAGTCTGACGAAGGCATTTTTCCCCCTGTGAAGTTGGCCTCACTCTGGTTGACTGAACCAGGTAATATGAAAGTCAAAGTCAAAGTCAGCTTTTATTGTCAATTTCTTCACATGTTCCAGACATACAAAGAGATCGAAATTACGTTTCTCACTATCCCACGGTGAAGACAAGACATATTTTACCAATTTAAGTCCACAGACAAACATAACATTCAAGTAAAACAAAAAGTAAGTAAATAAGTAAATAAGAGGGCACATATAATAATGAAAAAATAAGAGCAGCAAAATTTGGTTGAAATTGTGCATAGACAGTCAATAAAATACTAGTGCAAAGTCAGGCCAATAAAAGGCTTGGGTAGTTCTGTTTGACCTAAGTAATAAAGAAAGTGGCATAGTGGTGACAGTTATGTAAGAGCAGCAGAAGTGTTGTGTTTTCAGGACAACAACACCAAGTTGTAAAGTGTACAAGTGTGCAAGTGTTCAAGTGTGCAAGTGGAGTAGTGCAGGCGGCCATTGTGGGTCCAATGTCCAGGATGTTATGTAGCTGAGGGTGGAGGGGGGGAGGGAGAGAGTTCAGCATCCTTACAGCTTGGTGTATGAAGCTGTTGGTGAGTCTGGTAGTCGCGGGGGCGCAGGCTTCTGTACCTCTTCCCAGAGGGCAGTAGATCAAACAGATTGTGGCCGGGGTGACTTGCATCACTCACAATTTTGGTGCCTATGCGGGTGAGGTGGGTGGTGTAAATGTCCTTCAGGGAGGGAGTGAAGCACCAATGATCCTTCCAGCTGTGTTCACTATGCGCTGCAGGGCTTTCCTGTTGTATTCAGTGCAGCTTCCGCCCCACACAGCGATACAGCTGGAGAGGATGCTCTCAATGGTGCCTCGGTAGAATGTGGTCATGATGGCTGGTGGAGCACTTGCTCGCCTGAGTTTCAGAGGAGGAAGTACAGGCGGCTGAGAGCTCTTCGCCAGTGATGCAGTGTTGGTGGTCCAGGAGAGGTCTTCACTGATGTGCACCCCAGGAATTTGGTGCTGCTCGCTCTCTCCACCACAGCACCGTCGATGGTCAGTGGCAGGTGTTGGGTGTGACCTCTCGGAAGTCAACAACAATCTCTTTGGTCTTGCTGACGTTCAGCAGGAGGTTGTTGTCCCTGCACCCGCGTGGTCAGATGGTCAGATGGTCGACCTCCAACCTGTATTGAGTCTCGTCGCCCTTGGTGATGAGACCCACCAGAGTTGTGTCGTCAGCAAATTTCACTATGAACAGTGTTGTCATGGTGTAAGACGCAGAGGACTAGGGTCAGGGAGGTTTGAGTGAGTAGCGATTGGAATGACTTTTTAGATGTTCTCAGCTGGCTATAACTTCTGCCCAATTGTACTGAGTACTGCCTACATGTCTCTCTCACTCTCTTTTAGGGCTGTCTCAAACGAGTATTTTATAAACTATTAATCCAGCGATTATTTTTTTTCGATTATTTGACCCATTCCCAAACATTGGCATTTCCCATTAACACTTTTATGTGTGAGATGATACCCTTGCTGAAAGAAACAGCCTGACGAGCTTAAGGTGATTTGCTGGTTCACCAGCTTGTTAACCAGCTTGTTTGACCACCCTATGATGGTTGACCAGGTAGACATACCTTCAGCTGGTTTACCCAGTTTATGATGGTAATTCAGCTGGTTTTGCTTGTCATACCACCTCAAGCTGGTCATTTTAGCTGGTTAGCTGGTGTTGCTTATGTTGGCCATTCTAGCAAACCAGCATGACCATCTTACACCAACAATGTTAAGCTTGGCAGGCTGATCACACGAATGACTGTCTTACATCAGTTGTATCCCACATGACAGCATGTCCACCTGGTGGCCCAACCAGCTACACCAGCAAAGACCAGAAAGAACTGGAAGAAAACCAGTTACCAGCATAATGGTTTCTAGCTGTTTTTTTCCCCAGCAGGGTAGTTTTTGGGTAGTTTTTAGGATTGTAACAGTGACTGGAATGTATATCATCCATATTAGGTCATATTTGACATGACAGCCTATTGAATGATAAAGAATGAATTAACAAAATAATAACCATGAGCCTAGATATTTTCAGCAAAGCCAAAATGACTGTTTAGCAATCCTGAAGAAATACCTATATCAAATATAAATCAGAGCCTACAGACAAAGTATCCATAAGGTGCATTTCCATGTTTTATAAATAATAACATTATTTATTTAGTTGATTACATCAACTATGTTGACGTGTCATCCCAGCCCTTCTCTCCTTGTCTTTGTCTCTTTATCTCACCATCTCTCCATTCTTCTTTTCTCTGTCACCCCCCCTCTCTCCCTCTCTCACTTTCTTTGTCTCCTCTTACTCTCTCTCCCTCTCTCACTTTCTCTCTTTGTCTCCTCTTACTCTCTCTCTCCCTCTCTCTTTCTCTCTTTGTCTCTTCTAACTCTCTCTCTCTCTCTCTTTCTGTCCATCTCTATCACTCTTCATCTCTGTTCCTCTCTCCTCTCCTTTTCTCCGCTGACGTCCCCACCCCCCTTCAGCATGTCTTCTCCTTCAGACAGTGGCATGTGAAGACATGGCAAAATCAAAGTAATGAACTACAGAGAGTGCTGCTGTGACTGTCAATCATGGGCCGGCAATGCAGGGAGACAGTCAAGAGAGCAGGGGGAGGGACTGAAATAGGAGGAGAGAGGGAGAGAGAGAGAGGGGGGAGAGAGAGAGATGTATTTGTATTGTTGTGATAACCTCGCATAAAGTTGAAGAAATTAAGGAACAACGAGCATCCTGTAAAAAACGAAATGACTAACAATGAAGAAATAGGGATGGTGTCCAGGGAAAATGCAAAAAAAAAAATGGAATGTGAATCACAGACATACACACACATACAAGGAAAAGCAGCAGAGAGGGCATGCAGAAGAAATAAGAAGGAGGTCATAAAACTAAAGCAGGCTTCCATAGCTGGATGAGACTCGTACACTCTCCTTCCTGCCGTGCCTCTGCCTAAGCTGCTGCTGCTGCTGCTTACTCTTTAAATTTTGATTTCTTGCAGGATCAAAGGAGCCACAGTGGGATGGGGGCGGTAAAACGTGCACTGCCTCCCCGCCTCTTTCACCTGGCCTTGGTCTGGAGTGGATCTGGGCCGGGCCCACACCATACCTGGGGCAGATTCACTCCTCTCCTCACATCTCCTCCCATCTCTCTCTGCTTTCTCTCTCTCTCTGAATTCAATGTTGCTTTATGGCTATAGGTACAGTGTTGCCAGAGCATAACAATAAAACAGCATGACTTGTAGAATAATATTGAGACATTGAGGAAAATAAATAAAATAATACCAGTAACATGAAAAGTTGTGTGTGCTGTGCACACCTCTCTCTCTCTCTCTCTCTCTCTCTCTCTCTCTCTCTCTCTCTCTCTTTCTCTCTCTCTTTCTCTCTCTCTCTAGCCCTGAGGAGGAGAGCTGATGCTGACCGACCTGTGGTATGAATAGTGCATCACTGACCACCAGGTCCAGCTCTGTCCCCACACACTCAGTGCATTATTTCACACAGCTGCTCTCTGATTAATAGAACAACTTCTGTTCTTGCTGGTCCCCAGTGTCCAGGCAGAGATGACTGTAGCAGCACTGACTTTAGGGTCAATGTTTCTGAAGAGAGAGGTTGTACTTCATTAGCATCTATAGACCCTTTCAACAATAAAAACAAAAATAATGCTTGAACGTTCTATTTGGGCCCCAATCTACTTCCTCTGCATTAAGATAACATATGGAATGTTAAAAAGGAAGTCTTGTGGGGCCAACTATGATGCTGATAATGGAACTCTCTTGAAAGGGTCCATAAGACATGATTTGCATTTTAAGTCAGGAAAAAGTTTGGAAGCTTTGGAAGCAGTTTTGGAAGCTGTACATTTGTACATAAAAATAAAAAAATATTTCCTTCTACTGATTAATTTTCCTTTGAAAATATTCCACATATGCATTCCACATTTCCTCATGAACAATAGAAATAGAATCTGTGGAACAACCTCAATTGACAACCTTCACATCACATTAGGATCACATTAGCCAGTGCCAAGCGGTAGGTTTCCTTTTGTTCTCTATGGTTCGACAGCGGAACGGTGGCAACGCTGGCATAATGCTAGCGTTGAACAAGCTGAGCGTTGAACTTGGCTCAACTTTCAAAGTGCAACGCAACTTGTCAGTTAGGGCAAACCGTTTGTGTTACCATAGGAACGAGATATAACTTATTATGATCTGAGCGTTGCGTTACACTTGCCGCTGCTGCTTGATGCTGGCCAATGTGATCCCCGCCTAAAGGGGGAACTGGTCAATGGATTACTTATATGTCTACCATTTACTTCTGTAACACACGGACGCTTCTTATTTCCCTAACATTCTTAACAGTTATGGGAAGACTGTAGGTAGAACAAAATACATCATTAAGGCCCCCATGGTCAAGGTAAAATGGAAAAAAAGCATGGCTAAGGTTAATAAGGTCTGTTTTATAATATACATTCCGATATATAATATAATATATAATATATATTCCACAAATATGGAACAAATTCCATGAACAACATGAATAATAGAGCACCCAACATGCAATTTGGGTTCTTTATTCACAGAGCTATCAATAGAATATCAAAAGAATGTTTTAATACATTCCGATGTATTGGTATTTATAATCTCATGTAAATTCTAAGGTCCCAGCAATTAAAACAGGGGCATTCTATTTAAAAGACATTTGAGTTCTTTGGACTCACATACCAAGGAGTATGTGAGGGCTTTTTTAATACTTGCTTTCTGATAGAAAAATTCAACGGTTCTGTCAAAACAATTTCTTTGTAAGGGTCTCTGTGCTGCTAACAAAAAAACACTCCAGTGATAACTGTAATAACTTCTCATTATGCCGTTAGACTTTTCACTGCTTATTCACAGACAATTCACACATCTGTAAATAACAAAAAAAAGAGTGTACAAAGATGCACACACACACACACACACACACACACACACACACACAGTTGTTATGGCTGTGGTCTTTCTACTGAGGTCATCCAGAGAACAAGTCAACCCTAGGTTGTGCATTGTCCTTCCCTGTTATTGACTTTTACAGCACAAGTACAGTATAGAGAAAGGCGCATAAGCCCTATTTGAATAGGATTCAGTTTGTCATACAATAGACTCCAGTGGATTTACAGGAAATAATCTTCTTGCACAATATTGGAATAGAACTCTCTCCCCCACGGAGAGTCCGTCGATGGCTGCTTACTGGAGAAATAAACTCAAAAAGGCATGGAGGTCTCTGGGCTATTGATGAGTACACAACAGCAGTGACTCAGAATCGGCATACTGTACTTCTGCATTTACCCCCGATGTGCTGGGCTGTCTCGCAGCTATACAATGGAACGGCTACAAACTGTGGATTTGAAGATTTTTTTTTACTTGGAAAAAAAATGAAGCCGAGACATCCAGTGAGTGAATGAAATACACATTATTTTCTTCAAATATGTATAGAGGAGCTGGGCTGGGGATGGGGGTTGTATGAACAGAGACTTTAAGTAAATTGTCCACGGAGGCAAGAATTTTGCTAGCTTGGCACATTGATAGTGACGCTCGTCAGCAAGGCACTGAGGCATCAGACTAAGGCAGAGAGAGTGAGAGAGAGAGAATGGGGGGGGGGGGCAAGTTTGAATAGTCTTGCAGAGTTTTCGACCTGCACAGGAGGGAAAAAAAATCACATACAAAAATAATGAACGACAAAATCCAGTGGCGACAAAGCACAAACATGGCGCCGGAAAAATTCTCTGATGGAGTGCCTTACATATTATTCTCCGGTATGAGAGCAGTGCGGCCTGGGAAAAATGTCGTCTCTAATGTGTACAAATGCCACAGGCCCCATTTCCCCCTCTTCTGCCAGAGTTTCTCTTTCTACAGCGTAACCTTTTAAAAATGTAATGTCTTGACCTTAGCAGAGGGGACAGAGGGAGACAAAGGGGGAGGGAGAGGAGAAAGCAGGGGAGGAGGTGTGTGGAGAGGAGGGAGGAGGGGGGAGGGGGAGGAGAGGGAGATGAGGATAAAGGAGGGAGGGAGAAGCAGAGGGAAAAGAGGGTGTGGAGAGGGAGGGGAGGGAGGGGAGGGAGGG
>NC_063198.1:19923861-19951361 GCF_017589495.1 Alosa alosa | reverse complement strand
AGTGACCTCTCTCATGATTTAGTGCCCACACTTAATCAGGCATTAACGGACGGTGGCTCAACGAGGGGTCAAGCCTGCCGGAGGGTCTTTCAGTCTTCGACCTCTCTCATTGTCTTTTTTTTCCCCGTTGCTTTCTGATGAAATGTGGTGTGGAGCGAGCGGTCTCGGAAGAAGCTAGGGGGGCCGAGCAGGGGCTATCGATCACCGATAAAGAACTTTCCGCGCGGCCGCGCTGAAGGGCCTCGTCAAACGTCCCCCTGGCCGGCATCACTCAAGGTCATGATGGATGGCAGTGTGGGGAGCGATCTCACCTCTCCACCCTAATCCACTCCAACAGACCACTTCTGATTGATACACGGCTCTCTCTCTTTCTCTCTCCCTCTCTCTCTCTCTCCCTCTCTTTCTCTCTCTCTCTTGTCCAGAAGCTCACTGGAGACCATGTCAGCAGGATTTTTTTTTAGAGATAAAATCTCAAGCACATCCTGCAGACTGAGCATTCTGCAGGTCTAGGTAACCTAAAAGGGACTGTTCTGCCATTATTAACTCAATGTCATTTGATTCAGGTAGTCATATAGCCTTTGCTTTTTAGTGTAGTTAAAGGAAAATTCCGGTATTTAGCACTTTGAGTGCCTCACGCAACCACTCGGTGAGTTGCACAGTTTTGAAAACGAACGGGTTGTTTTAGGACATGTTTGAGTAGCCTACAGTATTCCATGTTGGCAGCCACTCTGAGTAGTCAAAGGTGATCCAAAACGAGTCAGAAAAGTCGAGACAGGACCAATCGTCAAAATTTGGGTGTCCACCACTCTAGTTCATCCAAAACAAACCAGAAAAGGGACTCAAAGTGCTAAATACCGGAATTTTCCTTTAAATGACTCATTCAGCAGAATGGCAATGACAAAAGAGAGAACTGGCTACCATTCACTGTCATAGCACAGTAAAACAGACACTATACGGGGTAGAGATATCTTGTATGGCCCACAAAGGAAAATAAAATGAACACAGAGCTTCACTAGTAACAGCAGGAGAAGAAACAGAGACTGACTTTTCATTATTAGCCAACGTATCCTTGAAAGGTAACGAGACGCGACACATTGAGGGAGTGTGTTTTCATGCTGAGGTCAGACAATTGACAGGTATCTTGAGCTGAAGACACCCAGATGGAAAGGAGTGAGAAACACACGGATGAAGAAACAGTGAGAGCCACCTCACAGGGCGTGCTAATGGAAGCATATAGCTTTGCGCTAAAGCCACCTCACAGAGTGTGCTAATGGAAGCATATAGCTTTGCGCTAAAGCCACCTCACAGGCCGTGCTAATGGAGGCATAGCTTTGCAGAAAAGCCACCTCACAGGACATGCTAATGGAAGCATAGCTTTGTGCTAAAGAAATAGTGGTGTAAGGAGTGGGTCATCTAGGTGGCTTTCCTCTTATCACGCACTACAGTAAACAAGCTCAAGTGTTTGAAACTTTTGGGAGCACACACACACACACACACACACACACACACACACACACACACACACACACACACACACACACACACACACACACACATACACACACACACACACACACACACACACACACACACACACAGCTTAAATGTATACCAGACACTATGTACTGGTTTAGATGAGGTTGTAAAGAAGACCAACTTGAATAAATTTGAACTGACACATTCTCAGTAAAACAACTAAAACTTTCACAGTGGCAAGAACTCACAAAGTGTTGCAGTGCATAAAATGTAAGGAGACACACTCCTTCCTAGCAAAGTGCAAGACAGAACAAGAAAAAAAGAATTCTACTATGAGTTCGGAATTAATTTGTATATTTTTGTTGAGCCAACAGACTACCGCCACCCCCACTACAGGGGAAAAAAGGAAGCAGCAAAGTCTTTAACCTGCCGTGGGATGGTTGCATTTGCCGTGTGAATGGTTTCTCTTTAAAAGAGGTCAGGGCTCCTCTCTGGTGGCCTGGCCTGACAAGGCTCACTCTCCCCACCACCTCCCGTCCACCCCCCCACCCCCCACCCCCTCCACCCCGGCTGGCCAAAAGAGCCATGCCAGCGCCCAAGAAGCTCATAAATTAGTAACGACGCCGTCATTAACATTCTGAATTCAGCCAAGGAGGAACTGCGAGGCCACACAACCCCCTTACAGCTACGCTAAGTTACACAGTCATGCTAGTTTCAAGGCCGAAAAAAAGAGAGGCTAAAAGAGAATCATGAAAAAAGGAGAGAGAGAGGGAGAGAGAGAACACAGAAGAGGAGAGACTAGATTGATGCTCAGTCACTGAGGTCAAGCTGTGCTCGGTATCATCGCTAAAAGTCAGAAGAGACGAGAGGAGAAGGTCAACACTCAAAGACCCAAATCCCACAGATGGGTCAGAGAGAAGCGGTCATTAGCAAGACAGCTGCTGCAGCTCAGCAAATCGCTTCAGCTTTGTTAGTAAAAGAACATTTTATGAAAATGGCTTAAGGGGCAGTAGTGACTCGGGTTGGTCAACAGAGAAACAACAGAGTCCAGCGCAGAGTCCAGCACTGACCGTGATCTCAGCAGGGAGGGATGTGGAGCCTGGGCCTGTGTATTTTTAACATTCAAGTGGTTATGGAGATCGAAGTCTGATCTAGGAAGCACTTACAACCTGAACACGTTGACTCCCATTGACCAAAACTCAAATTTGTATGCTTGACTTTCAAGGATGCGCTAGGACTGGTATTAGAACCATTTCAAGGACTTTACAACAGCGTTGCAGATCCGATTAAGCAACTAAGCTCAAAAATCTTTCTTTTGCACCATACCTTTCTACTGCAAAAGTGACACAGCTTTGTGAGTGGATCTCAGTAATAAAAGCAAATCACAAATGGTACTGTCTATTCTCCATCGGCCCTAACATAGAAGCCAAATACAAAATGACCTAATTGTCTATTTATGCTTGCTTATGTTTGCTTAAAAGCAGCAGGCGTTTAAAAACTTGAACATTTTCAACATGAATCAGAGCAGACTGACATTAAAAAACTACACATGTTCCTATTAGATTAGTTCTGTTGGTTTGGTCTTTAACTGGATGAAGATGCTAATGAATGCCATAAAGCAGTGAACCATGACTGTTCAAAAGCTCTCGCCATATTTAAAAGCCCTTTAGCTCACAGGGGAAATATGATCGTACACATTTAGGGAAATGTGTGGGCAAAAGAAAAAAAAACACACAACACGGCCACAGAAAATTGAGTTGAGTGACAGGTTTGAAAAAATCTACAGAGACATACAAGAATAACAACTCCTCGAAAGTTGGTTGCTAATCTTTTCGGTGAGGGAGGACCACACTAGCTAAGAGTTTCCACTGGATTGACAGGCCATCAGGCACCATTCGAAGACAGAATGAGAAAAAAAAAACATTTTGGTAAGCCAAGGCACATAAGAACAAGATTTTTGTTTTTCAGTGGAAATAGTGTTTGGATGTGCCTGTGATGGCAAGAGATGAAAGCAAGGCAGAAACTTTCATATGCCATTTGACGAGTGGGCTGTCTAGCATGTAAAAATAGCTTTTAAAAGAGGGAAAGATGCAAAGAAACTCTTAATGCTTTTCGTGTGGGCAGGCATGATGCTGATCACAAGATGTCTCTCCTGAGCTTTCACTCTTTTTCTCTCTCTTCGTGATTTCTCTCTCCCTCTCTCTTTCTCTTTCTCGTTCTCTCTCTTCCTCCCTCCCTCTCATGTGCACTCTCTATTCCCATGAGTGGCAGCTCCCAAACATCCCATAATACAACACAGAGAGTGAAGCAAAACTGCAGGCTTTCAAAAAAACTTCACTTGCTGCTGAAGTGAAAATTGAAGGGAAAAGGTTGGATTATGATTTATATATTGGGATGTATTTGTAAATGGAATTTGAAAGATCGCAATTTCACCATTATTAGACAGAGAAAGAAAAAGAGAGAGAGAGAGAGAGAGAGAGAGAGAGAGAGAGAGAGAGAAGAGAAAGACAGCGACCTGTAGTAATGATAATGACTCCGTGTCATTTGTGCAGAGGTTCACCCATTCAAGACCCAGCTTGGCAGGCTTTCGCAGCTAAATTGCTGCATTTAAGAAGCCTGGAAAGTAGAGGACACAATGTGTGTAACAAGACAATGGAGGAGGAGGATGTGATGTGCCCCTACCAGGAAATGAGGCGATTAAGTGTAGAGGATATGTACGGCAAATAGCCTATTTCATTCACTAGGGTGCAGATCTGGCTTTGTTATGCCAGAACTCAGCCAGATCCTGAGCAAGTCTGGGCCAGAGCCTTCCAAACACCTGCTACTATCTGGGTTATGAGGGCTGGTGGGCTGGGTTATGTGAAATCATGTAGGTCTTCAATGTCAGCACTAAATCACTATATGACAGTGTTAAGTATATCCAGTGCCCAGAGAATGCAGGCCACACCTGTAGGAGGTCACAGGCCTTGTTTTTTATGGTATGCAGGGCTGGTCTAAAATAAAGGTCAAATAGTTTGGTGGTTTTTGAGAGCACTGAGCTTCCCATAGGAGTCTGGAACAACCAGACAAACATCTACTGCAGAGGACTGACCTCATGTGGGTTCACACATTTTCTCAAGAGGGTAACATAGTCTAAAGATGGACTGCAAAGATTGATGAAAGACTAGATGATGAGAGTCTGGACACGAATAGGACACAATTTCACACCACTGTAGTCTGGACCGACTGCAGGAAACACTGGAACATCTCTATATTTTGATGAATCTCATTATCAGTGAGTAAGAACAGGAAGCTATTTTTGAAAGCCCTAAGTTAAAACCCATTTTTGGAATCCACTGAAGAGTGGGTTTGAAAGTGACACTAACAGCTACACACCATTTTGCTGTGGTGACATGCATCATCCCCGTCCTCCTATTAAATATGATCTGAGACACTGTAATTCAGGTTGGCACTTTCAGAAAACGAGCTGTGAGTTCAAAGCAGAGGCTCCAATGACGTCCAAAATAATATACAAATATATCCACGAGGGTGTTCGCATAGCAGTCACAGGGGAAAAGCAAGAGGAGGAGGAGAAGGAGGAGTAAAAAAAAAATGGAAGTGTTGACAAAGATGGTTGTGGCAACATAAAAAAAAAAAAAACGGGGTCCACATTAGCTGGGTGTTAGGGGGCTAATGTCTCCTCTGGAGAGCATGAACTGTGGCTTTCCCTGTGATCTCAGCTCCCTCCGTCTCACCGCCTCCCCAAACGCTTTGAACTGCTAAAAGCCTCCGATTCCTCCTCGGCCCCTCTGGTCATCTGTCATCGGCATCTCAAAAGAGAGGCTGGCGCGGTGGCCGCCGCTGCTACTGTGGCTATACTGCCTCTTCCGCTTGCCGCTGTTCGCTCCTTCCTTCCTCCCTCGTTCACTCGTTTTATTTGCTCAAGTCGTTCACTGGAAAAAAAAAGAAAAAAACCCAATCCTGGTTTGATTTCTCCCAGACCGCTGTGATGTGAAGCCCTTCAGGCGTCCTACTCCACCGTGCCACCACCGCCCTCCCTCCTCACCTCCACCACCACCTCCACCACCACCACCACCACCACTACCTACCTCCCTTCACCTTTCGCTGAGGCCATGGGTCGGTGTGCTATGGCAGTGATGATAATGAATGTGTTTGCAGGGGGAGCCCGGTTGCCCGGTGAAGTGCAGCGCTATATGCCTGCTAGAGTGAGTAATGCTGGGGATAAATATAGGATGAAATATGGTGATGTCTCCATACATCAGCCCAGACCAGGCAGGCTGACAGGCAGAGTTAAGAGCAGACAATTCTCCAAGTTTGTTGCTTGCTGGCAATCGCTCTCCCAGCTCTCTTGCTGTGAGTCTTGCTCTGATGTGTCACCAGGTCTATACGGATAACTAACAGTTCTAGAACTAATAGTTCTTACATCCCCCCAGCAACACTGACTTCCACATTGCTCACTGAAAGTCAATTAACTCAAAGGGATATCAGTGGAGTGTTTGGTTCACTATTTTATCGCTTAATTTACTGTTAAATAAATTATGGTGATAACGCATTTGCATGCTAACTAGAATCTGTCCAGTGGTCCTTCCCCAGTAATATAGGCAGTTCTGTACATGGGAGTGCTACATACATCAAGTCTACTCCTTTATAATTTTATATCAGCGTACTGTGTTCACACTAGCTCCTGGCCAGATACATCTCCACTCCTGCAAGTATGCTCAACTAAACACAAGACTCATGCGAGGACTTTTATAATTATTCTAACACCTCCAGTATCCGTTTGCAAGTCTGAGACACCTGCCATATGCCAGACACCTCAAGAGTTTAGCCAGGAAAAGTAAAGAGAAGATATATCCGCCTGTGCCACGGTTATCCGGCAGTTAACATGGAAGAGGACGGCTACTAAGGATGTCACTGTAACCTCCTGGCCTGCATGTTGACTGATGGTGAAGGAGAGTGTAAATAGGATATGATCACTCAAGCAAACGCAAACAAAAACACAACATACACACAGCCACTCAAATGCATTACTCATACACTCAATGCACACAAAATGAACAAATATAAACAGACTGAAGAGACAACTGTCCTGTGCATTCATTCCAAATACAAATATAAATACACACAAACCCAAACGAACATCAATAACGTACACAGGCATTGGTCAAATCCATGGTTTAGGAGTAGAACCCCGTGAGCTGACAGAGTCTGCATCACTCCACAGCAGAGTGAATCATCTCCCCCTGCACCAGCCTCGCCGAACAGACTGCGGCACTCCGTTTACTTTAGCAGCCCATTCCCAGCAGCTTGCCCATAGCATCCCCTCTTCCCCCTGCACGCACCCCACCTGGAGGAGTCTGGGGAGGGAGAGAGCAGAAGCAGCAGCAGCCGCCGCAGCAGCACAGCACAGTGTGTCTGTTAAGCTGGATGCTCCGGTTGCGGCAATGCAGTGCAATTACAAAGATGAGCCGAGCTCCGTCTGACCACCTCGAGGGAGCGGAGACTTTTAATAACATTCCCCCTCTTCCTTCCGTCCAAAAAAAAACAAAAAAACAACCACTAGAGAGGCTGAACGCTCGGAGGAAACACATAACCTGAGCATGTCCGTCGGCTACTCTCAAACTTTTACTGAGCACCGTTTGGCCACTGTGTGCCAGAAAACACGCAAACACACACACATGTACACACACACATGCACACACACACACACACACACACACACACACACACACACACTCCCAAAGCAATGGGGGCACATTCATAGCGAAGCATTCAGAGTAATTAATAACTAGCTGTAATATGAAACGAAATCAGAGCTACTTAATGACAAAGCTCCCATCACATTAAAGACCCACGGGCCAACTCACAATGTGGTTTCCTGGAAAAAAAAAACAGGTGATCCAGTCTTACCCTATTTTTATGCCTGTGCCATTAGCCGGCCTTCACACTGGCCAGTGGCTGAGGTACAGTAGAGAGCTCGCCAGCGGGGTTGATGGGGTCGAACAATTTGCTCGGCTGGCAAAAAACCCCATAATCAATCCTGAGATTACAGATACGGTGCTGCTTAAAAGCAGCCAGACGTGGCCATTTCCCTTATCACAATTACACTGCCACCTCCGTCCGCCTCAGGGGCAGCCAATTAAGCCAGGAGGGGTGAGAGTCTGTGTGTGTGTGTGTGTGTGTGTGTGTGTGTGTGTGTGTGTCTTTGCACATGTGTGCATGAGAGCATGTGTGTGCTTTATGGAGCGTGTGTGTGTGTGTGTGTGTGTGTGTGTGTGTGTGTGTGTGTGTGTGTGTGTGTCTTTGCACATGTGTGCATGAGAGCATGTGTGTGCTTTATGGGTGTGTGTGTGTGTGTGTGTGTGTGTGGTGTCTTTGCACATTTGTGCATGAGAACATATGTGTGCTTTATGGGGCGTGTGTGTGTGTGTGTGTGTGTGTGTGTGTGTGTGTGTGTGTGTGTGTGTGTGTGTGTGTCTGTGTGTGCACACTTGACAATTGCAAGGCTATCTGGCTTCACCAAATGTAGCCCCTAAGCTTTCAGAGCCCCTGAGCTCCTACACTTTCATACCCACATTACAACCCTCCCTCAACACACACACACACACACACACACACACACACACACACACACACACACACACACACACACACACACACACACACACGCACACACACACACACGCACACATACACATACACAACAATAAAGCTCTGGGTAATGGAGCAAGTACCATTTCACACACACAAAATCACTTCCAACTCCACTAAAACTAATATATCACTCCCCCCCCCCTCTCTTTCTCCCCCTCTCTCTCTCTCTCTCTCTCTCTCTCTATAATCTATCTATATCTCCACAATCCTCTACCTTCCCTTCTACATCTGCCCATCCTCTGTAGGCATGCATCTCTTCTACTCCACTCTTCTTTTCTCTGCATACACTGGCGCGTTCATGAGCTACTGGGAAGTGGGAACATTCCTGGCTTCCGAGTAGGAGAACACACACAAAGCCTGTTCCCAGTAGTTCTCCTGAATGCACATTTCTAGTAGTGTGTGATGAAAGCCAGAGAGACAGACAGAAAGTCTATCAGAATAGCAGGGAGGAAGACAGGCACAAATGGAGAGACAGACAGAAACGGTGAGGGAGAGAGAAAAGGAGAGAGATATTGTTCGACAGACAGAGAGAGAGGGAGAGAGAGAACCAGATGAGGAGTAAATGGAGGAGAGTTGACTTCATGTGGTCTGTGTATGGTGTGGAAAAGAGACAGACAGACAGAGAGACGGAAAGTGTAATCTAAAGAGAAAGACAGGAAGATGGAGAGGGGAAGAGACACAGACATGCGTGAGAGAGAGAAATAGATAGAGATGGAGAAAGAGAGGAAGAAGGGCTGAGTGAAGAATAACTGTCAAGGATGTCTGTGTGTGTGTGTGTGTGTGTGAGTGTGTGTGTGTGTGTGTGTGTGTGTGTGTGTGTGTGTGTGTGTGTGTGTGTGTGTGTGTGTGTGTGTGTGTGTGTGTGACCAGGCTGGGCTCATTAGGTGAGTATTTTTGGAGCTGAAGGAGGAGGCGGGTGTGCGTGCGTGCGGGCGGCAGGGGAGCAGCGGTGGCCGAGGCTGTCTCTACGCATCCTGACACTCCACACCAGCCAGCTCCACTCACACTGACACGCTTGGACAGAGGGGGGCCAGGGTGACCGGGAGTGACCGCAGCTCCCTCTCTCTATCTGTCTCTATCTTCCTCTCACACTTTCTTGCTCTACCTCACACTCTCTCTGTCTCTACCAGTCTTTGTTACCCTTCCTCACTTCCTCCTTCTTTGTCTCTCTATCACCTTCTCTCTCTCTCTCTCTCTTCCTCTCTCTCTCTTTCCCACATCATTACTCTGTCTATTTTTCTATCCCTCCTCTTTTCTTTCCTTCTCTTTCCATTTCCCTCTATTTCTCTCTTGCCATCTTCTCTGTCTCGGTTTGGATTCATATCCAGCTTGATTCACTTCTCTTATTCCATCTCCCTGTGCCTCTATCACTTCATCTGTCCCTGCAGGGTAGAGGATCAGCCAGACGCAGACAAAAATGATGTCTAAACATGGCACGTCTCTCTCTACGTCTATGGCAAGGGGTGAGGGCATCGTCACTTCCTATGTGTTTTGGACTGGCATTACAACATCGTAATAAGACTCCTCGGGCAGGCTCCTTGGACGACTGTACACACACACACACATGAAAACACACTCGTGCACACACACATAGACACAGACTCTCTCACTCTCTCTTATGCACACACACACACACACACACACACACACACACACACACACACACACACACACACACACACACACACACACACACACACACACACACACACACGCCCCAAGGGCTATGCTACTCTGACCTTATTATGTTATGCAGTGTGAGGATTGGTTCCTTGTCAATGATTGGGGCCAAGGCCTGAGTCATCTCAGACTGAGTACATTTATTTTCATTCTGACATCAAATCATGATCGCCTGAACAGAGCCAGTTAAACTGGGAGGGTAATAGTCTTATTTGTGGTAACAAATGAATTGGTGTATGCTAGGTAAGATATCCTGAATTCTATAACTGTGTTTTGTTTTCAATAAATTAAATATGTATGGTTTATCAACATCAGTGCTGGTCATTTGTTTATTTACATGGTTGCTTTATTCCAGATTTGATAACCTCCATGTCACACAATCTCTTTTCAAACAGTAGAGTCTTTATTATCCACTTTTATCTGTTTAGCTCATCTCAGCAAAGCTTTAACAAGGACATCACGATTCAGTCCAGTAAAATACCATGCGGGTCGGTTGAAAAGGTTAAGCAGCATGTTTTGGTCGTATCTTGAACATCATCTCCAAGAGACTACAACTCTCATCACACAACGCCATTCTTGTAAGGTGCATTTGACGGCTCTGACCTTTAAACAAGTTCTCTGTGGACGCACTGCGATTTTGTTTGTCCTTGTACTGACACACACACACACACACAGACACACACACACACAGACACACACACATAGTGTAGTTTGGTGTGTGAAGGCTGTGGTGGAGTCATTTACGGAAGGCTGGGGGTAACTCCCAAGTACACACAAGCAGGTGGTGGGTCCCAGCACACCCGGGCAGACCAAGGCCGGATACACACGGCCTCAATGCAACTCAATATACTGTGTCATCTGGCCTCCAAGAAATATCGCCACAAGCACACACACACACACACACACACACACACACACACACACACACACACACACACACAAACAGATGCATACACACGCACACACACACACACACACACACACACACACACACACACACACACACACACACACACACACACACACACACACACACACACACATAGTGCCGCACACACAACCACACAAACCCCTAAACCATTTTCTATGTGTACTTTTTTCTTCTAGGAATCTAATTGGAAAGAACTGTCATCACATACCACCAAGAAAGTATTGCTGTATAGCAGACAATAAAAGCAAATAAAAAAACAATCCCTGCAAAGAGGAATTTAGCAGGACACTGCCACTGTTCCAAAGCACTCACACACACACAGAGCTACGATCTCTTACTACGCTGCGCGCACACACACACATGTATAAACAACGGCTCGGCCTCTTCCCCCTGGGCCAAAGATAAGTGAGCACGCTGGACAACCGTGCCTATGGTCCTATAGGCAACGTAGATGTGCTCATTAGCATCCGTTAAGCCTGCGTGTCCCTGGCGCACGGTGGAGGGACTGACACGTAATTACAGATCGTGCCATTTCCTGCCGGGAGGATGAGCTGTGTCTGGCTTGACTGCCCGAGACGTGACTAACACTGCCGCAGATATGGATGTAATGACCACTTCAACACAACGGAACATATACTGATATTAGAGGGGTGTACTCACCGCGTTCTGCTGCCAATAGGGTATCTGTAAGGGACATAGAGAGAAAACAGATGATTATAATACTTCAAAGAACAGTTCTAGAAATAACGAAGGCAGTTTGTGAATGTGGATGAACACCTAACGAACAAAATGAGAGGCATGGTTATAAACCCTTACTAACATACCTATATACCTATATACTGTAACCCTTACTCTAGCCAAGGGTTTGTGATTTGAGGCACACAAATAGCTTTGCCTAAAAACAGCTTCCAGAAATGAATCCCCGTCGCCGTTCTTTGCTTCTGTCAATATGTATTTTCTTATTTGTTATAAATATTAAACCAACATTTGTTAAAAGTCATCACAGGTTATGTCAGCCGAAGGTTCCCTTAAAACCACACCCACACACACAGAGACAAACATCTGAAACCTTTTCAACTGTTGTGTTGCTGAACATCTTAAAAGGTCATATTCCTTCAAAAGACCCCCAAAATAGCCACAGCCTCCAGGGGAGTCTGATTGGTAAAGTAGGAAGTTAAACTTTGCCCGAGCGAGGGTAAAGGATGTTAAACTGAAGTGCTCTTACTTCAGTTTATTTTGAGACCTCCTCAGATGGTATGTTTTTTTCCCAGAAGGAGAGAAAAGGGGCCATTGGATGTTAATGCTCTTAAAACTCCGTCATTGACTTATTTAAGTCAGAGTAGCTCTCCATGGCAGGGAGCGGTAAACCTTCCCGCTCCATGTTTACGTCCCCAGCATGTCTTATCTTTCTCTCACTCTCTTTCTCTCTCTGTCTCTCTCTCTTGCTCCCTCCATCTCTCTGTACCCTGTCCAAACCCTCCACCCTCAGACACAAATGGCAAATGGACGTCTTTGTGGTTTCTGATGAGAAACAATTTCCATGTCTCCACTTAGCATTCATTGCCCTCTTTTCTGCTGAGTGTTTCACAGGAAGTCTGGAACAGGGACAAAACAATCCCTGCCCCACACACACACACACACACACACACACACACACACACACACACAAAGCCACACCACTCACACACACACACAACCCCCACCAGCCTCCCACAATTCACCCACTATCACCAATGTGACCCTCAAATTGCTGTTCAGTCAAAATGGAGCACTTTGCGGCACAATGGTGGTCTACTAGTCACTGAAACTTGCGGGGAGCATCTAAATGAGATGCCATTGCCATTGCCAGGCACTTTCTGTCTGTCCTCTTCCTCCTCCTCTTCCTTGCACAGCTCTTTCAAAATGGCTCCAGCAAAATCCCTTCCTCTTTATTTACAGGAAGTCAAGGCAAAGCAGAGAAGACAGACCTGTGACTTTTACAGAAGATCTGTGTGTATTGTTTACATACCCAGTGTCCGCAAAAAGACATTTTTGCTATTTTGGCTACAGATAAAAACAGCATCAATGCTATAATATATCGTCTTCCAAAACAAAAGGGCTGATTTCCTGAACATAATGTCCTTCCACCCTCCTTTGCCAACTGTAAACAGACTAGCTATATATGCAGTCAATGAGAGTCAATCTGTCATCCTTCAAACTCGCGCAATGACTCCTCTCTGCCTCTCGCATGCATAGCAACTCCTGCGTTCGCTAAGCCAACTCCTATGGCGAAGGATTTAAACTTGCCCACCATGAGTCTGCCGCTCACGTCGACAACTTGGCAAGAGTGGCCCATTTTGGCACAGGCTCCAAATCCGACTCATCGCGGCATCTTGTAGCTCACTCCATGAGATGGCTCGTACTTCCAATGCCTGACCCAGAACCTCCTGCAGGGAGAAAGGGCTATTTGGCCAATTGGCTGTAGCAGAGCCTTTTTGAGCTATGATGGCCGTTTACGAGAGGAGCATCAAAAGACTGTGGAAAAGCAATGCCATACACTTTTAATGGCCATTAGAAATGAGAGCAGCATCATAATTCTTTTCACTGCTCTGAGTGCATATTTCCTGCTTTCTCTTGGTTATCAATCATGTGTTTGCATGTCAAACAGACTTCAATTTCTGACCAAGGATCACATTTCAATTGTCACAAATCATCAAGCTCACACTCACACTGACACTGACTCAGTAAAATTGGACTTTTATCTCATAAAGTCTTATCATTTAAAATGTTTTTATATCATTCAGTCTCTTGAAGTCAGTACCTTAAAACTAAACCCATGACCTTGGCATAGCTCATAACTACGCTGACAAAAAAGTTCCATGGGGATCCCACAGAACAGCCCAGCTGAGTGAGTCCTTTTCCCTGCCTTCTCTGCTTACTCAGAGGAAGTGAGAGCTGCTGGCCTTCTGGTGCCTCTACTTTGCATTTGGCTCCAGCCACCTGTTCACCAGGAGGTCCGTGACATGTACCCCTTGGCACAGGAAACTGGGCCCAGCAGGAAGCCCCGGTCCTGCTTCCTCTAGCCGTGTCCCCAGGGGGAGGTGAGGTCACCTCATATTACTTCCTCTCACATTTAGATGGAAATGGCACTGGATGGCACCTGCCCAGACAGCAGGTGATGCTAAAGGTTATTCATACCTGGATGCATGCCACTGATGCCACAGGTAGGCCGCACCTGACTGACTGATGTCATGCAAAAGCAAAGCCAGATTGGATGCTCAGTTCACTAAAATCTCTGTCGCTTTAGCTAATGTATTCAGATTGTTGTGTTTATCCCACACACACACACACACACACACACACACACACACACACAATGAACCAACAGTCTAGCATTCTATTCAAATACTTTAAACAAGCATACTTTGAGTATGGCCAATAAAAACTCCATTTGACAGCAAATAACATTGTTTTTAAGGAAACCCACCAAATTAATTCACACAAAACCACAACTAATCCACACAAAGAACCATACTAGTTCTCACAGAAATCATCTTGACAACACTTTGTGTTGAGCACTCCTGAATTAATATATTGGCACTAATTAGTGATTAAAAGAGAATTCTCAAACAAAATACTCACACAAACAATAAATTATTCATTCAGTGTACTATGCAGTGTCTTAAGCACGTCTCTTCCCAAGTGAAATTCCGGGACCTAATTGGATTGGGGGGAACAGGAGAGTCTGGAGTTCCGTGCCGTTCCTCACATTCCCTCGACAGATGCGAAGCAGGAAAAGTAGTCAGCTCATTATCGTCTAATGAGTTGTCTGATCGTTAAAACAGAGAGTGGGGGGTGTGTGTGGGGGGGGGGGGTTCACTTATGAGGGGGAATCAAATGTCGTAATACCGGGTGCCGAATGTTTGTTTAGATTAATTATTACACTAATGTGACTTTGTGCCACAACAATAAATCGCGAGGTGGAACAGGATTAGTTTCTAAGGTTAAGTTCTGTCAAGTGGCTCTGCGGTGAGGGATACAAAACACGTGCTTGTGTCTCTCCTGCTGCGCGCCGATCCCTAGATTGCTAGGACATCATTCCAGTCCATGTGGCTTCAAAGTCATGAAGCTTTTAAAGCAACTGAAGTGCTCACATAAAGACTCTTAGTGGAACATAGTCCCAGCTTGTTTACCCAATACAACGACATAAGAATGTGTGTGTTGTATGATGCCTAACAGAGCTGGCCATACACATTTTTCATTCCTGAGTCATAAAACTCGCAAAATCATGTCACTAAAAGCAAACCCCATGCTTTGTAGTTGTTGGGCAGAAGACTCTCATGTCAGGTGTACTCTATCAAGTGGAAATAATGGCGGTAATAAAATTCCTATGGGTTCAACACGGTAAAATCAAATCTCAAAGGACGGCTGAGATTGGGGGAAGATTTCCTCTCTCACCTACATGGGAAACAAAGCTTGCAGTTGGCCACATCAACAGCAGGAGAGAGGGTGGAAAATAGAGAGAAAGACAGAGAGAGAGAGAGAAAGAGAGAGAGAGAGAGAGAAAGAGAGAGAGAGAGAGGCAGGCGAAACACCACACAAACAGATTGGAAGGGTAATTCAATTTCCTGCTGCAACGTTCTGGTCCAAATGGCCTCCATCAGTGGTGCAATCAGCCGTTGATTCTGTGATTTCCCCAGCTGGGCTTTCTCCGTCACGTCAGCCCAGAGGCTTATAGACTTCGCCCGGAGGAGAGCGCCGCTCCAGGGAGGTTCGGCCGCCTAGTACAGCTGTAGGGCTATTGTGTCTGAACCGGGCCTCTCTCTCTCTCTTTCTCTCTGGGAGGCCAAGCAGCGCGTTACTATGCTCTCACACATACCCCCCCCCCCCAGACACGACTGACCGATCACTCATCCAATCAGCAGGGGGTTTTGTTTTCCTCTCTTTTCTGCCAGCCAGGATCCCAAGTCAGGGAGGGTTTAGGGATGTAGAGGTAGAGAAAAAACAGACAGAAAAAAATGGCAAGCCTTTACCCTGGGGCGGGAAATATTTGATCCTGTTTTCTCCTTTATCCGATTCATCATGGTTTTTATTTTGCGGTATCTCTACCTGCTATCCAAACCTGGTCACGGTGGCTCTTTGACATGTTGTATGGCGGCGTGATAAAGAGTGAATCAAACACATCGGGGATCCATTAGGCGTGATAAGTACATTAGAGGTTTGGAACACACCGCTCTGGGACGTGTGTTTGAACATAAGTCACAGCCAGTCACTCGAGTGCCACTCACTACTAAACACCACAGAACATACCAAGCGCCTTCTAAGTGTTTTAAGCACGTTTTATAGATGCTCCTACTTACTTATGGGTGCATTTATTTGGTCAAATACAGCAGTATTTGTGCATATTCAGGCATGTTTGGTTTTGTGTGTGTGTTTATTTTACTTCTGTATTTCCTACTTAAGAGCATTGCACACATCTTCTCACCAAAGCAGCTGCATATTTTTCATGTCAGACAAACACATCTTCCACTCTCTAATGCCCTGGACAAACATACAGTAGGCTCCTTTTAAACCCCATCTGCGCCCATTACGTGCTTTTGTCACTGCCATATGTTTGTATTTATTCATTTATCTATTTGTTTTTTCAAGTTCCCACAGACAGACAATAAAATGGAGCAAATTTTGGCTTCTGGGTTTTCAGGCTCAGCTCTGATGTGTGTCCCTACACCAAAGGTGTTCTGAATCAGAGGGAATACAGCACACCCCCCCCCCACACACACACACACACAGAAAGAGATAGAGGGACCTACACACACAGTCCAGACACACGTACATACACGCACACACACACACACACACGCACGCACACACACACACACACACACACACACACACACACACACACACACACACACACACACACACACTCTAAAGCTCTAGTCAATGTCATCTCTGTCTCAACACAGCCACTCACTGGGCCCCCTGCTGATGCTGCCTGCCAGCTTGGCATCAAAAGGAGGAAGAAAAGTAAACGCCCGGGGGGCCACTAGCGCTGACTCAGCAAAAACCACTGATGCACTGGAGCTTGAGCTTCCACACACCATGCCTCTCTTCTCTAGTCCGAGTCAACATCATCATCATCATCATCATCATCATCATCATCATCTAGCCTGGCGGGCCATCCTATATCATTCAAATGTATAGTCTGGAATCGAACCATTTACCTTGCTTAATCCAAGGGGCGGGCAGAGAATTGTCTTTCAAACTGCCTAGGCATGCAATAGGCCAGCACTTCGACCATATCCGTATCCGGTCGGCAAAACGGCAAATACATCCTTCTTCGAAAGGAATTACTTAAGTGCATTGTGTTGCTCAACTTTCAAAGAAAAGCACAAGTCCAACTCCTCCAAAGTTGACGCCAACGCCGATTCAAACAACCGCTCTTTGTTAGCCATAGCCACCTTCCTTGTTCACCGTCACAGGACTGTCGTTATGCTGTTAAGCCCGCCTTAAGACTCTCTAACAAAATAGTCACCACGACTACTAAATTAATACCTCACTGAGATCATTTCCAAAGAGAGTGCTTGATGGGAACTGACAGTAAATAATCACTTTGCTGTGAGGAAAAAAAAATCTGTGGAGTTCTGTGTAGGATATCAACCATTGCTAGCCACTGCCTATTTACAGTACAAAAACATTCACAATATGTATGCATACAAATAATGAGGCAATGTTATTATAAATAGTAAAATACATTTGCATCATTACAAGTCTGCTGAATGATTGTATCTACTGGTATTATTCAAAATATTGTTATTCATAATCAAACATTGTAGTTTGATATATTTGACCACTACCTACAAAACTGTCGAATGGCTACTCACATTTGACAATGATCGTACGCACGCTTTAAAGCACATTCTTTTCCAACATGGTGTTATTCACTATCTATAACACATTTATTCACTGGCTGCAACCAAGCTGCCCCTATTTTGTAAACAGTGTAGTTGAGCATGTGTGGTGGATGCTATGCCACACTGGGTCTGGCTCTGCGGGAGTCTCAGAGTGATGAGGGATCTGTAGGCTGAAGACCAAGCAGTGGTGGGGAGCCCACTCACACTCTAATCACATTTCTCTGCTGTCTCGGATTAAATAGATGTCTGTCATTACAGCCTGTGGCTGAGAGGCATCAGGGCCTTGGGTAACACCCAGCAGAGAGTGGGAGGGGGAGAGAGAGAAAGAGAGAGAGTGAAAGAGAGAGAAAGAGAGAGAGAGAGAGAGAGAGAGAGAGCGAGAGAGAAAGAGAGAGCTGAAGCATAAAAAGAGCAGCATGCAGAGTTGGGAGTGTAAACGAGGGAGAGAGAGAGAGAGAGAGAGAGAGAGAGAGAGAGAGAGAGAGAGAGAGAGAGAGAGTGGGCTGTGAGCAAGATATATTTGGTTTCTAGAGTTTTGGAGAAAAATAAAAAGAGGAAGGGGTAGACAGACTGAGAGACAGACAGAGAAGACAGAAAGACAGATTGAGAGAAGGAAGATGGAAGAGGGAGAGAGAGTGAGGAGGAGAAAGAGGAGGAGGAGGAGGAGGAGGAGGCTGGGCATTGGGCAGTTCTCAGGGAATACTTGGACTCTTCTTTCCAAGCCGCTCAGCAGATAAACAAGGCCTGAGCTGTGACAAAACAAACGTGATTGATTTGCCTGAAGAGGAGGGAAGATGCCCTCGGTGTCAGGCACAGAGACAGAGACAGAGTGGAGGCCAGGCAGGGAAAAGTGTGAGAGAGAGAGAGAGGGAGAGAGAGGGAGGGAAAGGACGACAAAATCTATGGGCATGGGCGAAGGAGGATGAAGGAGAGAAAGAGGGATAGAAAGGGACAGGCAGAGAAAAACAGGTAGGCTGTGTGTGTGTGTGTGTGTGTGTGTGTGTGTGTGTGTGTATATGTGTGTTTGCACGTGTATGTGTGTGTGTATATGTGTGTGTTTGCACATGTATGTGTGTGTGTGTGTGCGTCGCGTGTGGGTGAGAGAGAGAGACAGGGAGGGAAAGAAAGAGAGTGTGAGAGAATGACAGAGAAAAAGAAAACCAGTCAGCTCCATAGTTAACAGTGTGTAAGTAGGTATCAGCGTGCATACTTTGAACTCATCCTCCTCAGCTGCTGCTTCCTCCCTGAAGACTGCGCTGGCTGCCTGAGTGCGGCACGGCCCTCGCCTCAGCATGGGAGGCACGGAGGACTAGCGGAGGTGCGCTCGCTCCCCACAGGGGGTACATTCAATATCAGCTACCAGAGCTCCTCCTTGCCACTCCTTCAGGAATTCACACACACACACACACACACACACACACACACAGAAACACACACACACGCACACACACACACATGCACATTATCAGCACTCAAAGCAACTCGAGGCCATTTATAGTCGCAAAAAAAAAAAAAAGTAAAGCTGGACATTATCAGTCCCCACAGACTCTGTATTTCTGGGTTTTCAAAACGGCCATTTTTATCACAGCCCGAGCCGAGCCCATTGAAACGGTGATGTTTACAGGATAGGGGAATGTTTGACACACTTTGCGAGCCAATGGCTTGAGAAACCGATCCCTGCAGTGTGCTTACTGCCTACTGAGACGGACCGCTGGCTGGTCAATTAACCCTGGACGAGGTCTGAAACAGGAGTGCACATTCAACAGCTTCCTCTCCTCTATGGCACACCTACACCTCTATTATATTAGAGGCCACTCAGCCACTCACATTATATCTGCCTGCATCTCCGCACCAGTCAAACCAGTACAGATCCACTGATAGATAGATAGATAGATAAATAGATAGATAGATAGATAGATAGATAGATAGATAGTTAGATAGATAGATAGATACTTTATTGATCCCCAAGGGGAAATTCAATTCACTGAGCATATTAAACATCTGGGACAAGAGAGTCAGAAGACTTCAAAGATTTTTATTTGTAGAAGTGGAAATACAACTAAGTATAGTGAGGAACAGATGAAGATATTTCTGTGTTGGGACACATTGACCAAAGTAGTAGCCTTTTAAATGTTGTTACACTTACCTTTTTGTCAACCTGACTTGGTGTAAAGGTAAAAATTCACAGCATTTAATTGTATTCAGATGTCAAGCTTCAGTTTATCGATCCAGTTAAAGTTGTATGGCTTCAAAAAATGAAATGGAATGCTGAAACTTCTTCTAAGAGACCATATTATGAGATAAGTGTGAAAAATAATCTTTCCAAGCCCTGCTGTTGCCTAGTGAGTTTTAACCTATTTGAACTAATGTTCACTGTAAATTTGGACAGGTCCACAGCAACTCCCTCTGTGTGAGGGAGTGTATACTGTAGGTGAACATGGCAAATCAAAGCTCATGAAAACTTTAAGGAAAATGTTAAAAATGTTTTTCAGCGCAGCTTTGCTGAAGGTGTTCATCTGTGTGGCTTCACACTGGCTTTCAGACCTTGAACACAAATTGAACACACACACACACACACAAACACAAACACAAACACACGCGCACACACACACACACACTCATACATACTCAAACACACACACACACGCATATGCACACACACACACACGCATGCAGTATGCGCGCACACACACAAACACACACACACACACATACATCAGCACACTGATGATTTATAGATACCCATAAGTCTTTTGGGCAGCTCTAATGAGTGAGGGGGTGTTGGCTGGGGAGGAGTGGAATCCTTCAGTGAGGGCCAGTTAGAGGGACATTGGGGGAAACGAGTGTGCGCATTTGTTTTGTGTGTGTGTGTGTGTGTGTGTGTGTGTGTGTGTGTGTCTATGTGTGTGTGTGTGTGTGTCTATGTGTGTGTGTGTGTGTGTGTGTGTGTGTGTGTGTGCGTGCGTGCGTGTGTATGTTATATGCCTGTGTGTGTGTGTGTGTGTGTGTGTGTGTGTGTACATGTGTGTGTGTATGTGTGTGTGTGTGTGTGTGTGTGTGTGTGTGCATGAGGGGCCATTACAGCACACCCAGCAGAAAGTGCACTACTGCTCGTCCTCAGCGGCTCCCCTCCACCGAGAGCGTGAGTGCGGGCCAGCTCTGGTCATGATGAAAGGGTGGCGTCGAGGACCGACCGGGCCGAGCCTCATTTCGAGAACAACCAGCAGATAAAAGAGACAGCGGGAAACAGCCAGAGGCAACGAAGACACATCACACACCCTCTCTCCTCTCTCTTTTTACTTGGAAGAGAGGACTGGACACTCACAAGTACTTTTTTTGAGTTTTAGACATTTAATTACAAAAACGTTTTGCTATATTTCTCACATGTATATATTTAATGACAACTTGTAGGAGGAGAAGAGGAGGGCCATATCAGGACAGAAGACAAAAAAAATATATCAACAGGTTTCTGGTGAAAAGCCTGCTTCTGTCTTTCATTTCCCTTGAAATACATTGTCACACTGCAAATATATATATTTATATATTTATATATTTCAAAATATTCCCCTAACTTCAAAAAACCTGCACAAGTTGTGTGACTCACATTCTCTGTATAGCTCCATAAATTAACATTGTGTCATCATGTCAAGGGTGACATGTCAAAATGTAATATGTAACTGGTAATTCCACTTGCAGTGGTTGGGTGGATTATCCCTGATAACTACTCTCTCTTCGACAGACAATGGCTATTTCATAGTAAAAAGAAAAATGTTTTAAAGGAATTATCCGGAGTAAAATGCACTTTAGATCAATTTTATGGATGATTGGGAGTACATCCGTTGAGTTGACATCAAAATCATGTCATTTGGATGTGTTTTGAGAAAGTTCGATTTTACCGTTTTTAGTCAAAACTCGTTAGCCTGGAAGTGACCAGGGCAAGTCATTTCGCTGCTACAAAACGCTATTTTTATACCTCTTCTACAGTTCCCGTTTATACCTCTTCTTCGTTACCGTTTAAAAAAAAAAAAAAAAAAACATAGTCATTCACAAACATGTGAATTTCCAGAGCGTGTTACTCCACACTCGGCAATCGACTCCTACTGACTTTCCCCTAAAGACGCCAGCTGCAGCAGCAACATTTCCGGAAAGGTACTGGCTTGATGAAATTCATTCTGGACTCTCTATCCAACCACATAAAGACCTCGGGATACTTCGGTTTGGCTTTAGGGACCCTCTACTCACTACCACGTAAGTGTAATGTTGTTTGGAACTGTAGAAGAGGTATAAAAATAGCGTTTTGTAGCGGCGAAATGACTTGCCCTGGTCACTTCCAGGCTAACGAGTTTTGACTAAAAACGGTAAAATCAAACTTTCTCAAAACACATCCGAATTACATGATTTTGATGTCAACTCAACATATGTACTCCCAATCATCCGTAAATTGATCTAAAGTGCATTTTACTCCGGATAATTCCTTTAATGGTTTGCTTTTATAACCTCTCGATGGTGGCATGTCTGTTTACTCTTCACTGTGGGAAACAGCCAACCATTTTAACTTGACAAACAACCAGCTGCTGTACCACAGGGACGGAGATTTCACCGGCAAAACTGATGTATTCGGGGAAAAACAACTGTACTCAAGAAAACAGCGAGTAGCACAGCAGACATTTTGGTTCTAGTGTGTAGGAGACATCTCCATCTTGCTTGTTTGTGAAATCAAATGTCTGCTGAACACACCTTGCATCAGCGTGTAGCATCTCATCTCATTCAGTGTTTATGTGTTTATTTTGTCTATTCATCTGCGCAGCCTTGCTGACTGGCCTGGAAACAGGGGTAGCCCAGTGAGAAAGCACCCCAGCGCCGTGCTGATAAGAGTGCTCTGTCGGACCGGTGCCAGGTCAGCGTCGGACCCGTGCCAACACCAGCCAGGCCGGCCAGCTAGCCTAGGAAGAACCTGCAAGGTCACTGAGTGCTGAGCTATGTAAAAACTCACACGGGGGAGGGGGTAGTTTGACTGCTCCAGTATGCACAACCGGCACTCACTCCACGCTCTCTGGACATATGCTCAGCAGGATCTCTACTTCTCTCTCTCTCTCTCTCTCTCTCTCTCTCATATGGCTCAGCATACTAGTACTGTATCCATGGCCCCTGTATCACCCTTCTTTACCTCCCTCATTCTTTCCCTACCTCCCTCTCTCACTCTTGAGTCCTCCTTGTTAAATAAGCACAGGAGTGCTAAGTGTTCATCTTCCTATTATTAGTCTCTCTCTCTCTCTCTCTCTCTGGGTACGTCTACACGAAACCGCCACGTGAATTTTCTCTGCCATGCCCTCCGCCTCTCTCTCTGTTTCTCTCTGCCATTCTCCCCCTTTCCCCCTCTCTCCCACTCCCTCTCTTCCATTCCCCCCTCGTTCTCTCTCTAAACCACTTCCAAAATAACCTAAAAGAGCTTACTCTCTCCAACATTTTCATCTCCCTTCCTCCTTGCCTCTGTCTTTCATCAAATAAGCAGCCCCATCTCTCTGGCCTCCAGCCTCTGTGATGTGTGGGAACGGCAGAGTGTGAGCGATAACACCAGGATGGAAACACACCACACAGCTAACTCTTGTTGTTTAGCAGCACAGCTCTAGCAGCGGCACATAGCGAAATGAAGGTGGTGGTGGGTGTTTAAAAGAAGAGGTAGAAAAAAAAGAAAACGCTCTGATCCAGCGACAGGAATGGCAAATAGCAAAACCAAGGTGGGTGGGTGGATTGAAAGGTGGTGGGATATATATATATATATATATATATATATACATATATATATATATATATATATACATGTATAAACATGTGGCTCATGTGGCTCCAGCATCAGAGATGGGCATTATCAGAGGCCCCGTCAAGTCTCATTTCCTTCGTCTCTGACAGGGCCATTAACGAGACGAGGGCCCTGAAAATAAACATGTTTACAGTGAGCCGTCTTGACAGGCTGTGATGACACCTTCCAAATGTCTGGGAAGAGATAGTGAGCAGAGTCTTTAATTGAACAGCGAATAAGACGCAGCGCTCAAGCCAACATAACAACATAAGAGAAATGAAAAATAACAGCCAAGATGGCCTCCAGAGAATTTATAATGGAGACGTTTCCTAGAAATATTTCTCCCTTTTATTCTGCCGTAATCAAGGATCACACAAGAAATCATTTTTACACGTAAAATAATTTGAGAAAATGATATAAATGAAATAAGATGATAAGAGATGGAAAGATTTAGAGACAGAACATCCCCTGAGCGACAAGCTATTCATATACAGTTAAACCAGATGAAACACAACTCTATGCTTGAATGGGGAAAGCACAAACACACTTTTTTTCTGGTCTGAATTGGCTTATTCATTCCACAGACGAGGCAGCCGACTCTGGAACACGTCCAGTCCAGATCCGTGCCAGATCCTGAAGCCCATTCCTGGGCCAGCGATGTGTCCAGACATTACTGGGGCTGCTTTAGCGGGTGGCGCGTTAGATCAAAGCGGTGAGACTGCAGGCTGGCACAAAGACCTGCCGCATATTCAGCGCTCCGGAGGTGGTCATACACAGACACACACACACACACACACACAAAACGGTAGTGTCATGGCATTGGCATGGTCTGCCTCATATTGAGGCTCTTTGAAGTGCAGGCTTGTCATACACATGCACACACATACACATGCTCTCTCTCTCTCTCGCTCTCTCACACACACACACACACACACACACACACACACACACACACACACACACACACACACACACACACACACTCACTTACTCACACACATCTGAGTATGGGCACCCATGCCAATGTCCTGAGCACAGACATGCAGGACTGCAGACACGCAGGCTGTCCACTAATGATGGAGGAAAGCTAAACAACATGATCCTCTACATGTACTCACCAGCGATAAACCACAAGACTCATGAAGGAGGCATATTCCACATGTACTGTACACTCTAATGATGGAACATTGCTATGCATTTTCACTGAAGGGAAACATGTATGTTTTAATGATGAGGAGAAGCTGAACATCCACTACATACTCTAATGATATCACGGAGGAACATACGTGCAGTCTAGTGCATCTTAAGCAGAAATAATGTGTGTTTTAATGACAGAGGTGAAGACAACATGCCTACATCTGCTGACAAGCACAACATCTGTCTTTAGATGAGGCTATCATAAACATCTTGGAATTAATCATGATGTTATTTTCTTGTTTAAAATAAAAACAACAACAAATTGGAGCAAATTAATCCACATGGAAAGATTTACCCAAGCCTACTCTGCTCGACACGACTGATAAATTATTAACCTTGTAATGGATATGTTGCTCTCAAATCATGTAAACATCTAACAAAGCCACAGTGGACTCTTCCACATTATAATATCTGTTTGAAAAGGGAGTGTTCACATCCTTTGATCTTAATGCTTTATTGTAAGTATTTTTTGTTAACTGGAGATTTCAAAGAGTACTTCCTTTATCGGAAATAGCTATACAATTGACAACGTCTTTAGTGGGCCTTTAAAGGGCCTTTACTTAGAGCTTCAATGTTTACTACAATCTGATCTCTCCTTTAAAAGCATGAATTTTTCAAAATCATCATTGACCCTCCTTGCCTATTGGGACTGCATTGTTTTTGTATCCTAATGCAGTGTGGAGAGAACAAAGAGTCTTTGCTACCCTTGCCCCCAGTGTGTGTGTGTGTGTGTGTGTGTGTGTGTGTGTGTGTGTGTGTGTGTGTGCACTCACACAGAGATGAGACTTTGCAGTCGCCTGACCGTTCTCATTTTAAATGCAATGGGATGGCTATCGGACTTTCTTTAGGGTCCTTCACGTAAGCAGGAAGCCAGCCATTGAGTGGATATGAGGAGCAAGATGCTCTAGCAAGCTCTCTTTTGTGTGACTCATCTCTCTAAGGCCTCTGCTCTCTTTTAGTTGTGAGAACTGGCCACATTAAAGTCCCACATACTCGCGCGCACCGACCAGTAGCTGGCGACAATGTGGCGTCACAGAAGCGCCCGAACCATTTATACTTTCGGCGTGGTGGTGTAACACTAGTTGCAATATTCTCCTGAACAGAGGTGTCGCTGTTGTGAAAGACTAACATTAACTACTTACACAGCAGAAGAAGCTGCAGTAAGAAACACCAGTAGCTAGCCTCTGTGATGGTACTTCAGACTTTGGTTGCTACTATTCACAACTACCATCATCATTATCATGTAGTTTCAAGGTGTGTGCACAGGTAGATAGATAGATAGATAGATGGATATATAGATAGGTACGGATGTCGTCCCGAGGGAAATTTTAATAATTTAAACAGTTTAGTTAGCTGGCTAGCTAGCTAGCAGCTGGCTGAGTTTGTGTAATTTCCTGAAGTGGAAAGAGATTTTGTTCAGGCCTTAATAGATATCCTTTGTTTGAAAATAAATCGTTTCTATTCTTTCCTCTTAATTCCATGTGTTGCAACTCTCACTGGTAACTTTGTTAACTTATCCAGCAAACTATTAAAAATTCACGACTGTAACAAAACACTGCAACTCGCTTGCCCTCGAACTAGTCCATCTTCCTGTTTCCGCTTTTGTCATTTCGTCTGAAAAAAAATGAGTGGTGCGGCTACCTCCGCTTGCACGGCCAAAACCCTGGCGCGCCAGAGAGATCTACGTCATTTTGACGTCACATTGTCGCGCTACCGGTCGGGTGCGTCAGGTATGTAGAAGCCATTAGAGCCAATGCAATTATCTCACACACAAAAACAAACAAAACAGGTTGGGATCACCTAAGCTCACAGGCAGTGTGGAAATGAAACCTTGATGAAACCAACACATTCTAGTCTAGTTTCAAGTAATCAAACTTTCTGAATAGCTCAACAGATTTAAACAGATTAACAACCTTTTAGGGATTTTAATACATTTATTATGCTTATAGGTTTTCAAGGGTAAACTCTAGAAAGAAAGAGGTCATTCCACACACACACACACACACACACACACACACAAACACTTGAGCTGGCTTGCTCCCAGCACTGCGTCCAGAGGGAGTTGATTTGCGATGGCGTTCGCAGATAGAACCGCTGCATTCAATCAAGAGCTTGCTGCAGCTTTTCAGGCCACCCCATGCAAATACTTAAGGGAATCACAAGATCAATGGGGATGAATTAATTACCACGGAGTCCACTGGGACTTGACTCTGTACGCAGGAGAAATCACTGCACAAACAACTAAGGCAGAGGAAAATCACTGCTACTGAGAGAAAGAAGGAAGAGAGAGAGAGAGAGAGAGATAGAGAGAAAGAGAGAAAGAGAGATGAAAGGATGCAGCCAAAAATGTGATGCAGCAGATGTGATGTTCAACATCCTAGAATAGAGTCTAAAAACCGCTCTCTCACGTTTGAGTCAAGCCACACACACAGAGAGGGAAAGAAAACCTTTAATAATGGTTTCTGCTCAGCGTTGTGGAAGAAAGCGTACATTGGCCCAATCGTGTGTTTTAAAAAACGGGATTAGCGCAGGGCGCTCCGGCGCCGAGAAAAACTGGTAGGATGCCTCGAGGGGCCTGCGCGTTGCGGAGCAGAGCGAGGGTGATTGTTACCGCTTCATTATCGAGGGGTCGTGCAGAGGTCGGCCCGGCTTTTCGAATGGGACCTGCAGAGCCAGCTGTGGTGCAGAGAGAAAGAGGGAGAGAAACAAAGAGAGAGAGAGACAGAGAGAGAGAAAGAGAGAGAGAGACAGAGAGAGAGAGAAAGAGGGAGAGAAACAAAGAGAGAGAGAGACAGAGAGAGAGAGACAGAGAGAGAGAGAGAGACAGAGAGAGAGAGACAGAGAGAGCAGAAATGTGTGAGTTATACTC
>NC_063198.1:19913861-19918861 GCF_017589495.1 Alosa alosa | reverse complement strand
AGAGAGGGAGAGAGAGGCAGGGAGAGAAAGAAAGTGCTATGTAAACATTTCTTCCATAATCCTATTATTGGGGCAGATGTTTGATGTGGCCATTAATGTTATAGCGTGTGTATAGGCGTGTGTGTGTGCTACACATATGCTGCACTTACATACACAGACAAACAGACATACATGCTCTCACACAAACAGATGTGCACATGCGCACAACACACACACACACACACACACACACACACACACCTACACATTCCTATTTGCAAATTCACCTCCACTTGACAAAAGTCTTATTATGAATCTTATTACACAAAGGAATGGGTCAGGAGAGTAGCTGGGCATGTATATGTATGGGCTGTGCATAGAGTCAGGATAGAGGAATACATTTCCAGTCCAAGGTTGCCATTTGACATTCAGCTCTGGTAGCTGTGCAAGAGGACAGCCTGACAATTTCCTTGAGAGGAAAGACAGAATTTCCCTTTGATATATATTTTTTTCACTTTGGGGTTGAAGAGGATCTGACAGACAAAAGCGTCCCACATGCCAAGGTTTTTCGGTAGAAAAATATTATTTTGCGATCAACAAAATCAATAAAGATCTCTCGTTGTCCACCACAAGCTCTCGGCATAAACACAAACAAAGCAACACGTAACCTGTGGCACATACTGATTATGTAATACCTATACACATCACCAGCTGCTGTTCCACCAAATGCATACAATGAAATCCATTGAATCCAACAACCATTGAAAATAGCATAAATTGACATAATACTAGGATGGAACGAACATGGAGTGAGTGATTGAGTGAGTGAGTGAGTGAGTGAGTGAATGAATGAATGAATGAATGAATGAATGAATGAATGAATGAATGAATGAATGAACGAATGAATGGATGGACAAATAAATGCCTCATCCATGAAAGAATGTATGAATCAATAAATTATCACAATAAAGAAATGAGCAAAATATGGGAAAAGCCTTGTATCAACCAATTATACTAGCGTCAACTAAGAACTGGGAGTGGGAGTGCTCCTCTTAAGGTTTGAAATATGAGTGAATGTGTGCTTAAAAAAGCGCTAAAAAGAGAGAGTGAAAAACCCCCATCTCTGAGCTCCAGCAATTCTGTTGGGAATCAGTTCAGGAAGGCAGCATTCACCCTGAAGTGAAGAAGTGAGTATGTGTGAACGAGGAGAGAGAGCAAGAGAGGAAAGAAGAGAGAGAGAGAGAGAGAGAGAGAGAGAGAGAGAGAGAGAAATAAGCGAAGAAGTGGTGGCTGCTCCTCCGCTGCTTTGATAGTGCTTCCTCTGAAGGGAGCCTGGCTGTGCTCCGGGTCTAGACTGCTAATGGGATTCACCGCAGAAGCTCCGACCCCCCACCTCAAAACCTTCACTCTCACCATTTCACGGCCGCCACCATTCAGCCCTGTACCAGTCCAACACCCCTCAACACACACACGCACACACAGTCCCACCGTGTTCCTTGGGCTCCCAGACGGACTTCACAGGAACAACAGCTCTAAATGCAGATCAAACACAGACACTGTGGATTTTTTTGCGTGTGTTGGTGTGTGTGTGTGTGTGTGTGTGTGTGTGTGTGTGTGTGTGTGTGTGTGTGTGTGTGTGTGTGTGTGTAGCTGAAATAAAAATGGTTCAACCAGGGTCAGGGTCTTCTGAGACCCCGGCGGTGAGTCTGATGTAATGGGATTCTCTACAGACTAAAGAACATTCGCCCATATTGAGAAAGCAGAACTGACACTGTTGAAGTATAAGACGGAATAACCACAGTCCAAGTTTTGCTATTCTGCTTGACCACCATGTATTGCCAGAGTGATTGACAACACCTCATTGAAACCTTGAGAGTAATCAGGCATTGTTATGCAGATGGCGTGGCACACGCAGGGCAGTTAGGAGTGTAATTGCCCCGACATGAGTGCACTGATGATGGACTCTTCTGGGTCATTCTTCTGCAGTCACTGTGCCGGTTTTCAGAGTGTTTATACGGCTGCTTTTTCTCCTCTTTGCTTTAAATGTCTCATTGATCAGCAGAAGCCTCTCAGAGTACCAGAGCTGTTCTCCAACAGGCCATTTCCTATCCACTTGTCTTTTTTTTAATTTTTGCTTTTTCTTTATTTTTGCTTTTTCTTTATTTTTGCTTTCTATTGTTTTCTCATCTCCCTTCTCACTCAAAATCTCACATCATTTCCATCTCTCTCTCTCTGTGTCCTTCCTTTCAGCAACTTTCTCTCTCTTTCTATCTTCCTCTCTCTCCCTCAATTCCTCTGCCTGTCTCCTTTCGCCACAGACATCTGAGCCAACAATCAATGCCATTTCATTCTGGTGAGGGAACAAATGGAGTTCCAGCTGTGCGCAAGGAGTCTGCAGGCGGCCACACAAAAGGCTGGCCCAGCAGCAGCAGCCGGGAGCCTCGCCACGGTGCCTCGACGCCAAGCCACGCTGCACCGCACCACACCGCACCCATGCTGTTTGCTCCTGCAGGAGAGCTGCTCCTTCACAACCACCCCACCACTCCAGTTGCTATCTCTAGATCTCTCTCTCTCTCTCTCTCTCTCTCTCTCTCTCTCTCTCTCTCTCTCTCTCTCACACACACACAACATCTTGTTTTCTCTCTCTCTCTCTCTCTCTCTCTCTCTCACAACATCCTGTTTTTCTCTCTGTCTCTCTCTATCTCTCACACACACACAACATCCTATTTCTCTCTCTCTCTCCATCTCTCTACCTAACACGATCCTGCTTGTCTGTCTCTGTCTCTCTGACACCAGGTCCTGCCCCACCTCCCCTCTCTAGTTTCCGTGGCATTTCTGTCCTTTTTTCTTATTTGCTGATAATTTTCTCTTTCTTGTTGTCTTTATCTTCTCTCCACACCTCCCTCACTTCCCTCTCCTCCCTTCTGCTTCACCCTTCTAACCCTCACAGATAAGGTCAAATGAAATGAAATCAAAAAGGCTTTATCGGAGTAAATTACTACTTCTTTGTCAAAAAGCCCTATAGGAACGTCAGTTATTACCAACCATCCCGTATTTCTAACCTTTTACGTGTATGTGTCACTTTAATATTAATTTCTATACAAACCAAGGCGGCGGATTCCTAAAGAAACACAAGCACCCACCCACACCATAAGCGTATCTTATAGCTATGTACCAAAAATTACATTTTACTGTGACTCGAAGAGCTGTAAACACTGTGTGTACAAATTCGCTTGGAGCTCCAGTGGAATTTTGATTTGCGACGAGAATTCTCGGACTAACCCAGCGTTTCTCAAACCGTGGGGAGACATGCCAGGTGGGGCGCGAACTGACATGAAAACAGGAGTTTTTTATTTATTTTTTTATCTGTAGCCTAGGCCTTGGTAGCACCCGGTGTGCAATGGACGCACTGTGTTCATAGGGAAGCACTCGTGTCAAGGCAGCTTAGTCCCGACCTGAATGAGATTTTGAACAAGGTTGTGAGAGTGGTGAATTTCATCAAGACCCGGCCCTTAAAAGCGCGTCTGTTCCCCACACTTTGCGAGGAGATGGGAACTGACAACACAGCTGTAGCCTACTGTTTCACAGCGAGGCAAGGTGGCTTTCCCGAGGTAAAGTGCTGTCGCGAGTGTTTGAGCTCCATAATAGCCTCTTCTCGAGGAGGTGCATGATATCTGAATCTGCAAGCACGTTCACTAATGAAAATTTCTTGATGAAGCTGGCCTATCTTTAGCTCAATGAGTTAAATCTCCAGTACAAGGCAAAGACAAGCACCTACCTCACCTAGCAGATAAGATTACTGCATTCACCAAAAAACTTGAGATATGGGACAGGCGCCTCGATCGCGACAGTATTAATGCAATTGAGAATCTGAGTGAAATCGCTGAAACGTCTTATTCGGGAGCCACTCTTGTGATCCCATGTATTAAACAGTAGGCCTTCATCACATCCCTGCAAAGTTTATTTAAAAAATATTTCCCAACCAGCAGTGCTCATTATGACTGGACTATGGATCCATTTAATGTAGCATGTTGGCTATTTTATTGAATATATTGTAGGCTACAATGCTGTAAAATATTGGCCTGTGCTTACTAATATGTTGCTGGAAAACAGAAATATGTGTGTTTAATTTACAGTGGCACATTATGTATTTATTTATATTATATCTGCAGCACCAGCTGATTTTAACTCTGCTGAAGAGGACATATTTAGAACTTGTCGTTATTTCAATAAATTTGACAATTTTAAGCTTGATGCACTTTCTTCAAAGTGGGGAATGAAAGAAAAAGTTTGAGAACCACTGGACTAATCATTGATGTGCCGTGAGAAAGGTTGGGAATAGGCACCCACCAGCCCAGCACTGAACTCTGAGCGTGGAAAATAAAATCGGATATTTCAGGCAGTAAAAGCTCCAGTAAGAACCAAACTAGATTTTGTTCAAATCTACACACCTATAGCTACTGAAAAATGTAAGGTTCATTTATCAAATGTTATTTTGAAGTATTATAAAACATCGTTGTAGAATTTTCGAAAAAGAAATGGTTGGTAATTGGCACGTTTATGATATAAGAAAGATATTGCATAGGCATAAAATCCATATCTTCAGAGCTTTTGCTTTTCTAAACCTTTCCACCCTTTTCCTCCCTCTATCTTTCTTTTTCATTTTTTCACTTGCTCTCTCTCTCTCTCTCTGCCTCACTCTCTTTTAACTGTGCCCCTCCTTGTGTCTCTCTCCCTCCCTCCCTCTCTCTCTTTCTCTCTCTATCTGTCTCTCTATCCCTCCATCTCTCTCAGCATGAGAGCTATTATTGCTGCTGGTGCCTCCAACTTCACAAACAAAGGAAGGTGGTTGGGGCGTGTTGGGGTAGGTGGGGTGTGTTGGGGTGTGTTGTGGTGGTGTTTATGGTGATGGAGGTCAGGCGATGCAGGCGCTGTAGGGAGGCTGGTGTGAGGTGATTTCTGGGGCATCATGGCCGGCCAAAACAGGAGTGGACTGGCCCCACAGGAGGGCAGGCACAGGC
>NC_063198.1:19893861-19911361 GCF_017589495.1 Alosa alosa | reverse complement strand
AAGCCCAAGCCTTTGCATGGAATCGTTGCCTCAATATCAACAAATCAGGATGTAGGCTATGAATCTGATTGAATTTAGTATTGGCCATCCCCAAAATGCACCAGAATACAGGAAATCACATCAAACAAATAAAAATAATTCTGGGGGAGGACCCCCAAACCCCCCCTCCCACATACGACAATTAGTGGGGGGGCCCTTAATACATCTGGGCCCAGGGGCCCAAAAGTTCATAATCTGCCCATGGCAGCCAGGGTAGTCTATAGCCACTCTCTGTTGGCTTGCGAGCTGTAAAAACCAAACTTCGGTCAGGCCAATCACATCGTGTAATAGAGTCGGTGGACGGGCTTAACATAATGACAGCAGAGTTGCGACGGTTCCACGTGAATTCCCTGCTACTTGAAAACAAAGAAGATGGATGCTGCTACTGGCGAACAGCGGTCTTTGAATCGTGACTCGAGTTAAGCTTTTTTTTTGAATTGGCAAAAGTTTGATCAACTAGCCAACTAGCTCCGCTGGTAGGAAAACGTATGGGACTCATGAGTTGTAGCGCTATCCTATTGCGTGCAGAGGAAATTTGAAAGACAACCGTTTATCCCGCACCTCGGATTGAGCACTGCCAATGGAGTTCCCAGACCCTACATCTTGATGTGGGTCTGGCTCGTCAGGCTAGTGTATCCCTGCCCTGAGTTGAAAATGGTAGGTATGACACATGATAGCATAACATTGAAAAGGCTCGATGGTGTTTTAAGCCCCCACCGTCGACTGCAAGGCACCTAACCCTAACCCTAACATTAACCCTAACCCTTGCCTAACCCTAGTGCCTTCCATGCAGGGCTGCCTGGAAGACGACGTTGGGGGCTTAAAACACCAAACATTATGGAAAAGACTGATAGCAGATAATGTTTCAGCCTGGTGTGGTCGCCTTCATGGAAAATCATATCTGCTCAAAAGGAGGAGGGACTCATGAAGCGAATACTGAAGTGCACTCTGACCTCTGGCAGAAGCCTTTGGTGAATTCTAGGCTCCAGAGGCTTGTCAGGTCAAAAGCCATAAATATTGATGGAGCTTTAAGGTGAAATTCAAGTCAAGAAATGTCAGCTTATTTCTACGCATCTCTTCATCTATCCGCCCATCACAGCACCTCCAGTCTCTTGTGGTCTCTCTACTTCCCACCTTTCAAATACTCTCTCTCCCTCCTTCTCTCTCTCTCTCTCTCTCTCTCTCTCTCTCCCGCACACATTCACAGACTACCCTCAACTTCCAGTTTCTCTCTCTCTCAGTTGCTCTCTGTCATACAACCACAAACTCTTCCAGTACACCCTAGAGACACTCCCTTCCTTAATTCTATCTCTCTCTCTCTCCCTTTCTCTCTCTTTCCCTTGCTCTCTCCCTCCCTCTCTCTCTCCCTTCCCCTCCCTCTCTCTCCAGCTGTAATACAGCTGCCCTCTTTTGCATGTCTGTCCTTGTGTGCCTGCATATATCCTCTTATCCACTTGGGGGGTTAGCTGACCTCGACCGACTTGCCACACGCAGCCTTAAAGACATCCATCTAAAGACACCTTCTCTTAAGGCCATTATTCCCATGGGCTAAATTAGCTGGAATCCTGACATACACACACACACACACAGACACACACAGAGAACTTTCCGGAGACATACACTTTCTGGATCACTTTGCTGCCCACACACTGCACACCGGTGCCAGTGTGACTCAAAAAGCACTTCAAACTGAGAACATTATCATCATCATCGTGCACATGAAAAAGCCAGCACTTCAAAGGACCTGTGTGTGCAGGAAAATGTGAGCGCATTTAGAGATAATAAGGAGTGCACTAAAGGTTGAACATAACATTTTTTATGCATAAACAGTTTGACTTGCATAAACAACTAACTATATTTCAGGGAGAATTTCTGGCAGTCTAAATAAAGTTAATGCTCTCTGTAATCCTTTTCTCTGAGACTGGCCTAACCTTTTCAGCAACTTGTCTTAACCCTTAAAGGTATACCAATGTTGGAAAATTAATGTTATAAAGAATATCTGGGTTCATTGAATTCAACATAGAATTGTAGAACCTTTTGAATTGTTGCGGAACGGAATCTTACGTTAGAATGTTCAAAATCCATATTAGAAGTCTTAGCTACTGTCACCCATGAGGTACTACATTTCTTTCATCCATGTTTTAATTTGTATTACAGTAATGTTAGCGGTAATACAGCTTTGGGAAACACAGAAACCAGCTGGAAAAGATGTGAACATTGGCAGATTGATCGAATGGCAAATCTAATAGAGATATGAGAACTTCAACCAAACACAACAGACCTGTTTTTGTATTTTCAATTTATCTGTACAGAAACATATCATTCTGTTTTCGTAAAATTTCTTAGATGCAAAGTCTCTAAGACCCAAGTTAGAAGGGAAATGTTTGCTGATAATTTTTTTTTTTTTAATAAGACTAGAGTTATGACTGGTGGGCATTTCATCAGCCGCTTGCAATGGAACACCCACCAAAGCGCAAACATCACCCACGTGCCGTGAAAAATTAATGATGCTGGATCACTAGCTAAACACTATCCACTTGCAACCAGCACTCACCAGCTCTCTCTTTCGCTCTGACTGCTAAGTCCTCTTTATACACACACACAGTAGCTAGCATCAGCACTTTAGCTCCACAGAAGCACCATCAGCTCTGAGCTCTCCACACATCTACTACCTCCACTTATCTCACCTACAGCCTGCCTTTCCAAATGTGTATGTCCCCACCCTCTAACCAACAATCAGTTTTTGTCTCCATCACCATCTTCTCTTTCCTTCACTCTCTCTCTCCATCTTTCTTTCTCTCCACCCATCTCTCTTCCTCTACATTGCTCTCCCTCTCTTTTTTGATCTGTGTGCATCTCTGGCTGTGTGAGGCTGGAGGAGAGTGCGAGTGCTTGTAGAGAAGCTGAGGAGATGTTTTTGGTAAATGCGCTGGGCTCGTGGCGGCGCTGCTAAAGATGGATCCATTATGCAGCAGCGCTGAGGCAGGGGAGGAAGCCAGGGTGTCCTGCGGAGGGAGGCTGTTTATACTGTTTATGTACTGTCTCTCTCTCACACACACACACACACCCACACACACACACACACACAGACACAAACACAGACACACACACACCAGGGTTTCCGTTGTCCGGTAATTACTGGACATTGGCCGAAAAAAAAATGAAATGTCCGACAAAATTAAATCTCTCCGGTCAAATTGTCCGATTGAAATTGGCTAATAATCCCGTCCCCTAACGCAATCTGAATTTGAGAATAAGCCTTACTATGTAAGCCTATATTATACGTCTCTGGCTATGTTTTTAAATGGCTCTACCGTTTGAAAAGTAAGCTATTAAACAACACGCATAGCCTACAGTATGCTGCATTTCAAATAGGAAGCGCACGCGGCTTAAAACATCCATGTTAAACAACGAACAAATGAGTGAGGCGGTTCAAACATGGCCAGGCCCAGGCGGACTAGCCTTAAAAAAAAATTCAGCGGCCAGACACGATGGATGATGATAAATTGTTAACGTCTGAAGCCTCAGATGTCCGGTCAACTCCACCACCACCAGATAAAAAGCAGTCGGGCGTATCTGTCGGAATCAGTGACATTGGAAGTGGAGTTGCGGGGGGTGCGGCCGCTCCAAGACACCGTCATTCTCCGTGTACACTGGACATGCAAAGTGTTCTTTACCCAAAGCATACAGTAGGCCTATGCGTTCTCTGTCTACGATCTGCAGGGTTAGGGCCTCCTCGACGAGGCGATTACTGGTCCGCGGATCATTTCTGGCACAATTAAACGGTATCATTGAACCGTGGCCGAAAGAAAAAGAAACTAAACATTTCCCAGAATAGAAAACATTTCTTAATTTATTGTTATCAAATAAAGAGGCATATCATTAGGGGGTAGTGGTGTGAGCGCTCATTCTTGTGTGTGCGCATCTGTGTAAGTTAAACAGTCATCACTGGAGATAACGTGGGTAGCAGCAACAAACAACGTAGCCTTTTTAAAACAACGAACGAAGGGGACTCTTGCTGTCCATGAAAATATACTGGCTAAATCTTGTTAGGCATGTTTAAGTTAGGCTAATGAACATGTTGCATTCTATACAGCCTGATTATGTCATTCTTTAAGCTACATAGCCTGTCTCCAGTTTTCCTCAATTTGACTAATTAAGAAGGGATAATAGGATATTTCACCGGCATTTCATCAAAATGTCCGGAAAACTAAACCTCTGCTGGTCACTTTGACCGGCACCATTTTTTTCTAGCGGAAACTCTGACACACACACACAGACACACACACACACACACACACATATACACAAGCACAAAAACACATAGAAAAACACATACAATTGCACGCTAATGTATATGCGTATATAAACATAAACATAAACACACTTGCTAGCGAAGGCACATACACTCACAGAGAGTGAGTTTACTCATAGAGGAAGGCTAAAAGAAATGCTTGCACATTAGCTTGTCAGAATGGATTAACTCTACAATTCTGCAAACTTAAAATTCTTCAGAGCCTTGCTACCATTCAACATTTATGAATAAAAATATGTTGAACACCTTGCACTAAAAATGGCAAGGCTAAAAAGGTACCCAACAACCCAACAAATCCAAAACCCACTGGAAATATGCAATGTTGTTGACTATGTTTTATTTCACATACTGTAGTAATGTACATGTAGCGGTATGCATATTTAATTGAACGTATGCATGTGAAACACAAAAATAGGAAGTCTTCATGAAGTCTATATATCATCTGGTATAACACGAGAATACTCTTAAAAGAATACTTTGTGCATATGCACACAGACACTCTCTCTCTTTCTTTCTCTTTCTCTGACTTTCTCTCTCTCTCTCAGTTTTCTCTTTAAACATGTTTTACATGTAATATGGATCAGCTCTGAGCACTATCCTATAGCTGCTCATCTCCATACCCCATTGATTCAGGGTTTGCATGGCGAGTTGGCGAGCTGTGGCCATCTTCAGATAAATCTCATCTCACTCAAAACTTACTCACACACATGGAAACAAAGGATGGTCTCACTTGTCTGTGGTGCAAAACCAGTCAGTCATGTGCCAAGGACTGTTTGGGAATCTGCTTGTGCTTCAGCAGGAGCTGCAAATTGTGTTCTAACGCACACTGATAAAAGCATTTTGTACCAGCATAGGAGTGAAGTGGACTTAACTAGTCAATAAATTAAGAATCAAGTAGATGGTTCTTTAAAGAATAATAATTACTACATTAGGTCAATGGAAGTCAAGCGTGACTGTTTACTGACTCTTTTGAATGCAGCTGATTGAAGCGGACACTGGACTCGTGGATGTGGTGCAGAAGTGAAGGACGGCACTGGTCAACCGCTAATGTCCCCGCTACGATATATCAGGAGTGTTTTGTGCCACTCTGCCCAATGAACTGGCCCGCACTACTGAACAACATGAATAGAGTTTGGCCGTGTCAGGATACAGGCAGAATAGGCTAAAATGGCTTCTGATTGCCATCTGATTTGATTACATAACAACACCAGTGATGGCTATTACAGTACAGAGAAACCTTAAGTGAGCAACCTGCAACCCAGCCGCAACACAAAGACCTGTTCACACTGCAAGCATCTAACGTGTTGACACCAAAAAGCAGTTCATTACTGTAATGCTGTTCTGGGTAATGAGGTTGTCGTTGGTAATAGAAAATGTGCTGGCCTGTGCATTTTTTCATGTGTGTACTTGTGTGTGTATACTTGTGTGTATGTGTGTGTGTGTGTGTGTGTGTGTGTGTGTGTGTGTGTGTGTGTGTGTGTGTGTGTGTGTGTGTGTGTGTGTGTGTATACTTGTGTGTATGTGTGTGTGTGTATGTTGTGTGTGTGTGTGTGTGTGTGTGTGTGTGTGTGTGTGTGTGTGTGTGTGTGTGTGTGTGTGTGTGTGTGTGTGTGTGTGTGTGTGTGTGTGTGTGTGTGTGTGTGTGTGTGTGTGTGTATGTGTGTGTGTGTGTGTGTGTGTGTGTGTGTGTGTGTGTGTGTGTTTAAGTATACGTGTAGTGGAGGGCTGAGGGGCTGGCTAGCAGGAGGCACAGGAACCCTAATACAGGCCCCGTGTCGTCCATCATTGTCCTCAGGACTTTAGATTGTTTTAAATCAGGCCTCCCGTTCGGGGGCCCTCGTCGTGTCCCTGGCCTTATTAAAGACACACACCAGGATGCTGCGGGGCCCTGCAATTTATCAAGCCAGGTCATAAAAAAAGACCCAACCTGCCGCTGCTTCACCTGCGTAATGCAGAAACTACTATTCCCTGTCTGTGTTACCGATTAGACGAAAAGCAATATCGTTTTTAATAAAATGTGCTAACGACGTTGTGTTGAAAATTCAGTTATCGTCTGACGAGGGGAAGAGTCTCAGAATAAGCAGACTAGAGTGAGCTCTATGAGCACTAATGAGCAATGTCTAAGAATAAGTTCTATGACTATGACGTGGACGTTTTACATGGCGAAGGGAAGAATGAGTCAACAGGCTTTCACACACGCATAATCGGACCGCACAATGCACCTTGGTGCGTATCGCGCCCATCACCCGACAAATTGAAGCACTCGGCCTCCGCCGCCACACTGCGCTCGCTCTCTGGCGCGTCTAGCACATGTCAATTCACTGGAGAACAAAGGCCTCATTGAGTCCCATTTCTATACCAAAACCTTTTCTTTGAGTTGGTGCACACAACCCGACAATCAAACACGTGAATGGGGGCGCCCCAATTAAAGATGGAAGCGTAGCAGGGAAGTAGTGTGTTTGTGTGTGTGTGTGTGTGTGTGTGTGTGTGTGTGTGTGTGTGTGTGTGTGTGTGTGTGTGTGTGTGTGTGTTTGTGTGTGTGTGTGTGTGTGTGTGTGTGTGTGTGTTTGGGCATGTGTCTATGTGTGTGTGTGTGTGTGTGTGTGTGTGTGTGTGTGTGTGTGTATGTGTGGGTTTAAAAAAAATGCTTTATGCTTAAAAAAAACAACAAAAAAAACAATCGTTTCAGTTGCACAACATAAAGAGACAAAACAAGGCAGAACTAATGTGCCAATTTTAAAGCGAACAAGCGCCTCATTGTTGGGAAACAGGGCCCCGATTCTGCGCAGTATGTAGTGCTTTTAATTAACTTCTTCTGCTGACAGCTGCGTCAGAGAGAAGAAAGAGTCAAACTCAAAAAAAGTTTAGTGGTACTTAAGCGAGAACTGCCTGAGAAAAAAGGAAAATCAATAGTCGTCGGGCCGTTAACACGAAGACCCCATTTACATCGGACCCTTCCAAAGGCAGGCCAGGCCCCCCAGGGAGCCTCCGAGGGCTGCTGGACTCTTGTCTTTACTGCTACAGAGTTTATAAGTACCAAGCACTTGTCTGTTAAGGCAAAGCCGACACGCCAGATGGGAAAAAAAAGATTTCTAGAGTCTACTGAGGGCTAGACCAGTTGAACCTTGAGAACACACACACACACACACACACACACACACACACACACACACACACACTCCAGATAATTACCTCCCGAGGAACATCTGAACAGCGAATGGTAATTCACTGGTATTGACCGAAGACAGGACACGTCACTCGATATGCACTGTAGCAAGAAGTAAAACCTGACAAGGCTACTTTTTTTTGTTGCCCATGAAACTTGACAGCATTTAAATCCAATACCACGTTATGTCCCGGCACTTGTCAGAAATGGGATGTCCTGGGCCATAAATATACAATCGCTGTTTGACTTGCGTCCGACAAGCCATTCAGACCTCCAGTGACGTGCCTGGTCAGCATCCAATCGGGTGATACTGTACAGTCATAACATTATACTGCCTCACTATACTGCCACACTAAAACATATGCCACCTTATAGACAGCCTATGGATGGACTGGTGAACAGATGAGACTAAAGCTAAGGTTCATTTAACATCAAACGCAGGGAAAACTGGAAGTCCATGAAGCCTTAGCTGGAGCTATTCACTCACAGAAATGGAGAAAGATAGAATAGAAACGACTATTTAGCAGCGCTTCAATTACATTTAGTCATTCATAAGACGGCTCTGCTGCTGGACTCTGAAGTCATGCACTATCGAATAGATACAACATACTTCCATATGCTATAATAGAGTCTCTAGCAAAGTCGCATCCCGGTGAGTGGAAAATAGATTAGACTGATCGACAGACCCAAAAACAGTTCACCTGGCTGTGGGTGGGAAAAAAAAACACATCAATACGGACGCTGGATGCATCGCAGAGAAGAAACATCTCTCACTGCCGGTCGGCGCACGGATAGACGTCCTGCTAGTTTGCATCGGCTAAAGGTCACGCCAGATTGAGGAATGCTGGGACTCTCCATCACCTGGTTACCGGGGTGACGATAAGTAAAGTGCAGCACCTGTAGCCGTGGCGATAATAAGTTCAAAGTGGATGGAAAGGTCAGGCCTAAAACATGCTAATACATGCCAGCGCATGAAACACAAATACACTCCTACTCCCGGTCTCTTTCAACAATACAGACGCCGCAATCAAGTGGCAACTTCAATGTATGCACACACACACACACACAGCACAGAAAAAACAAACAAAACTAAATTAAGAATCAGAGCATTGGCACACAGACGTATGCCTATATTCCCATAAACAACTGCATCAGGAAGGAGATCATTCCGAGCAGCACCTGGCTTAGACTCGTACTCCACCAACAGAAATGTATTTGAAGCAAAAGAGTAATGAAAAAGTATGACCTTTTGAGTTAATAACACCTCATAAGGTAACTGGCGCTGCACAGGGTGCAAGGCAAATAGAACTTGTGACATTTTAGAAAGAAGGGGGAAAAAAAACAATAAATCTAGTTATGAAAATTCCCCATCCGTGCTCATGTTTAATGAACTATGCCAATATGACTATTTGCTTTATCAGCTTGAGTCGGCGGTTATCTCTCCGATGAAAGCGTGCCTGCCTCTCATTCCTGACGGCTTTTAATTACGGGCAGCTTTTCCAAATCACGCTAACACCTCCATAATAAGGGTCTCCCTGTCAGGCGGAGGCAGGCTCATTACACTAGCACAAATTTCACTCCGGTCACACAACACACTCTGATAGGCCATGGAGAGGCAATTTGCACTAAACATGGAAACATATGCAGAGGAGAAAGAGTCGTTGAATGTCAAGTCATTTCACATACATAGTTAGACTGATGTGAGACAAGGAGGAAACTGGGTGAGATCACAAAAGTAACATGATGCGGAGGAGAGATGTCATACATAATTGTGCACATTTGTGTGAAGCAGTCATGAGTTTGGGGCGTCTGTTCATCAGCGTTTAGCACAACGTTTCCTGTGTTACACTAAAGTAAATTTCACAATTTGTGACATCCACAAGAAACATACATGCACATACAATCATACTGTAAATACACACACACACACACACACACACACACACACACACACACAGACATGTGCTTGTACTGTACATGCACACACTTACACACACACATAAACGATCTCTTCTAAGAAACTAGCCACAGCCTTGGAGAAGCAATCTGCAGGTCCCGAAGGCGAGCAGCACAAAGGCAGAGGCTCTAAAAGGTGTGGAGAACCCAATTGGCTTGACTCACACTGCAGAACGGAACAGAATACAACATGGGAGACATTCTAATGGCTTCCTTCTCTCTTTCTCTCCCCCTCTCTCTCTCTCTCTCTCTCTCTCTCTCTCTCTCTCTCTCTCTCTCTCTCTCTCTCTCTCAAAAAAGCAGAGTAGGGGGAAGAAGTGGGAAAAGAAATCTGCTGTGGGTTGTGAACAATTGTCCCAATGGGATCAAAAAAAAAAAAAAGCACTTGAAAATCTCTCGGGGAAAAAAAAAAGAGAGAAAGAGAGAGAGAGAGAGAGAGAGAGAGTGAGAGAGACGAAAAATGTGACGATCCACCCGGCTGGGCAATTTGAGAACAATCAAAGGGAACTGTTATGGGGGAGCCGCCTAGGCTTCCTCTCCAGTGCGCCTGACGATGCCATTGTTCATGTCTGCCGCGCCGTCATGCTAACACACACCCCTCCCGGGACCCTGCCAAACGAGTGCCGAGGAGATGAGAGGATGCAAAAGAGAAGAAGAGTGAGGCGGAGGGGACGAGGGAGGGAAAGAAGGGGAGGAAAGAAAAACAGGAGGAAAAGGAGGAGGACGAGGAGGAGGAGGAGGAGGTGGGCATCCTCACAAATAGCTCCTTGGTTGCAATCGACCACTGCTGTGTCAAGCGTCTCAGTCAATAAGCAGGGCTGCCTTTCTCGAAACAATAAAAGTGAAAATCACGTCTCCACATCATGCTTAGGTGACTAATTGAGATCAATGGAACTGCGAGGGGAATGATTGGATTCTTCATGTCGCGAAAGCACAAATTTGTCACAAGTTGGAAATCATACAAGTGAATACAAACATATTATTTGTTGTAAAAGAGAAAAATATTCCCCAAAATCTGCTTAAATCTCCCTGTTATTTACCACAACATACTACCATGGCATCACAGAAACCTCTTGTTTGAGGCTTTCAAGTGTGCATGCAGCCAGAAAAAAAAAACATCTCACGTGCTGGGAGAGAATTACCAAAACCACTGGACCACAGCACAATTGCCTCCATGCTTCCGGGCTGTGCTCAGAGTCCAGCAGAGTGTGGGTGGCTGGGGGAGGCGTCCTATAGAGCTACCCTATCTAATACCCCCTCCCCCTCACACACACACACACACACATGCCCAAACACACAAACACATGCACACACACACACACACACACACACACACACATGCACACAAACGTGTACACACACGCACACACATACACACACACGCACACATGCATACACATGCACGCACGCACGCACACACACACACACACACACACATGCCCAAACACACAAACACATGCACACACATACACACACACACACACACACACACACACACACACACACACACACACACACACATGCACACACACGTACACACACGCACACACATACACACACACGCACACATGCATACACATGCACGCACGCACGCACATACACACACACGCTCACACACATGCAAGCACACACACAAAACGCACACACATACACACACACACACGCCCAGAGCTGCGGCCGCAGAGCACAGTGGGTCGGGGCAGTCTATAAGGACCTGTCAGCCTGTGTTTAATGTGAGCAGGTATCTGTCTGCTCCTCCAGCCCTGTCTCATTTCATCCCTCAGCGCCCTGAGAGAGGGACACAGACAGGGAGAGAGAGAGATAGAGAGAGAGAGAGTGTAGGAGAGGAAGATGGGGGAAAGGGAAAGAGAAGGAGAGGGGGATGGAGAGAGAGCGAGATAGATGGGGGAGAGTGGGAGTAGCAGAGGAAGATGGAGAAAAGGGAGAGAGAGGGAGTGGGAGAAAGTGGAATTGAGAATTGAAAAGAGAGAGAGAGAGTGGTAGGGAAGATATGGAGTGAGAGAGCAGGAGAAAGAGAGAAATTGAGGAGAGAGTGACAAAAAAGAATCAGAGAAAGGAAAATAAAGAGAATAAACTGTGGAGGAAGAAAAGAGGGAGAGAGGGATCAAGATGGGAACACAGAGAGAGAGAGAGAAACAAACAGAAGGACCCCACAGAGAGAGAGAGAGAAACAAACAGAAGAGAGAGAGCAAGAAACAAACAGAAGAGACAGAGAGCGAGAAACAAACAGAAGAGAGAGAGCAAGAAACAAACAGAAGAGACAGAGAGCGAGAAACAAACAGAAGAGAGAGAGAGAGTGTGTAGCAGAGAGAGAGATAGAGAGAGAGAGAGGTGGATGGTATAAGAGCAGAGGATGTGCGGATGAGGGAACGTCACCACTTTCTCTCTCCTCACTGCCTTCTCCTCCTCCTCCTCCACCTCCTCCTTCTCCTCCAGGAGCTAATTCTATCAGGAAGGACCCGCAGGTACGATGAGGGGGTCGAGGACACGCGTCTGATTTTAATTTAGCCAGCGATTTTAAAAATGAACATGTTAGGCCCCAGGCAGGCCAGAGCCGGCACGAGGACAGGCATACAAATTTCTCCTGGCTTGTCTCTCCCTCTCTCACACACACACACACACACACACATACACACACACACACACACACACACACACACACACACACACACACACAGAGTCAGGGGAAGGAATGGTTTTTGTGAAGCTCTCTCTCTCTTCCCTCACGGATCTGCCCCAAGAGCAGAGTTGGTGGAAAATATCTGACATGCCAGAATAGATGAGGTCTTGCGGGTCTTACATTCTAAATTTCCTTGGCAAACAGAAAAAAAAACAAGTTTATTCTTGTTGCTTTTTCTTCTACCTTGATCATGAGCGAGAGAACATTGTTCTGTGCTAAACGTGAGTGGGTCATACTCTGAAGATCTTCAATCCTGCCCTGCAGTGTCATGGAGGGATTTGGAGATAGCAAATATTTTTTCTGGCATATTCCAAGTGTGTAAAAAAAAAAAAAAAAAAAACCGGAGGAGGCCTGGAGTGCTAGGGCACAAAGGTTTGTTCGATTTTCCCCTCATAAAAATTAATGAGCGCAGTTTTACAATTGCCATGTCCGACCAAGAGCTTTCACTGCAATGCTAACAAAAATTCTAACGCAGAATACAATAGCATCTCTCAATTAAACCAAACCCTTTGAAAGTGCGTGCTGTGATGCTGTCTGTTGCTATGAACATTGCTGGCACGACTCGGTAGCCTATAGGATTTAATGCGATGAGAATGTGTCTAAAACCACTTAATGGTGTGAAGAGGTAGGTAGGTGCCTGAGAGGAGGATGAAACTTTAATGCACTTTTCTCAGGCAAGGCACCTCTCACACACACACACACACCCACACGCACCATGAACCGACACCATCACAACCCATTCCCAGAACAGGCTGCTTCAGAAAAACACAGGTGGTACCGAAGTGAGGCCCGGCAGCCTGGAGTGAGCAGTGATGCCAGTAATGCGTTACTTAGTAACGCGTTAGTCTATTTTGACCACTTTTTTCTGTAACGAGTAATCTAACGCGCTACTATTTACAAACCAGAAATCAGATTAAAGTTACTTATCTAAGTTACTGTGCGTTACTATTTTTGTCATTTTCCCTAGTAAAAAGATATATTCTTTGCTTTCTTCTTGTCTTGGGGATTAATGTCATGTAGCTCACGTTTTCAGCATGAGGACAATTCACGTGTAAAACCACGCAGCAACACAAACGTAAATAACAATGGAGGGAGAGAGAGAGATGCACATTTCATCAGTCATTACTTTGAGTTTGTGTCAGCTAAACATGACAACATTAAATTACATTGTACATTCTGTGCTGGCGACAAAGTATTGTCTAGCTAGACATCCCAAGTCTCCCGAAGTTTTGGAAGTCTCCCACATATTGATAGCGGCTTCCTGACGCCCGCAAATTACATAAAATCTCCCGGAACCTAGAGCAAACAAGAGCACGCAAGCCAGACCGGACTTCAAATCACGTGTGCATATTCTTTAACGCGCACACAACGGAGAGGGAGAGAGAAAGGAGTGGTGCGTTTGTGCCTGAAGCGCATCCAAGACAGAGAGCATCCTGGTCTGTTTTGCTAAATCAACCAATCAGTGTAAGTGTGCTTATATCTCTTTTCTCCCAAACTTAATTAATCAGTTCAGTCAGTGTATCTAGGAACAGGAGCGTCATGGCAGAGTCAGTGCCCCTCAAAAAGGTCTTGCACACTACACTGTTTGTAACAGCGACTTTAGCATTGCTCACGGCGGGATAAATGATTGCAAAAGACTTGTTGAGGTGAGTTTAACAAATGTAATTTCATTTGCATATTACTCAGGCCTATACAAGATGGCTAGTTGCCAAGGCTACATGAAAAAAAAATCTACAAAAAAATCTACATATTTTACTATAACAGTTTCTATCAATAGGCCTTCCTTATTTGGTGTCCTTAGACATTATTGAACAAACATCTGAATTTCAGTATCTAAGTAGGTTAGGTTGGGATGTCTGCTATACATTGCTGACATTACTGTTAAAATGCACTTCCAGTATAGTGAGTATTGGCAAAACCGGCTATCATTTTTATGTTGAGGCGGTGGGGGTGTTGTCGGCAGCTGCTGAAAGTAACTAATAAAGTAACATGTAATCTAACTTAGTTACTTTTAAAATCAAGTAATCCGTAAAGTAACTAAGTTACTTTTTAAAGGAGTAATCAGTAATCAGTAATCAGATTACTTTTTCAAGGTAACTGTGGCAACACTGGGAGTGAGGCCCAAATCTGGCCCACATTTGGCTTGGTGCCTGCCTTGGATTTTTATGACACAAGCAATAAAAACAGCTTTTCACATACTCTCGTGACAAAACACCTCAACACAGCACGCAAGCATCACTGATCAGAATAAATGTTCTTTAACAAAAAGGTGAGGAGGTTGAACCACTTCTGCTTCTCTTGTATCTCCTCTAGCTGCTGAATATAACGGTCATGCTCTATCACCTAAGCACCACTCAAATGTGCAAGCGAGAAATTTACTGATGTAAAAAAAAAAAAGTGGATTCTACTCCGCTCCAATCCACGTGGAGATTGTTGGTGCTGCCACCCCGCCTCAGAGCCCAGTGCTCCAGCTGTGTCCCAGACACGCCAGGCTTTGAGCTACGCTAGTGGTGCTAGCTGTGCACCTCCCACCTGTGGACCAGCTTGAAAACCCATCATAATTAGTGCTTCAATTAAGGTGACTCTGATGTCAGGCATGGGGTGAGCTATCCCGCTGTGATCCTCTCTCTCCTCTCTCTCTCTCTCTCTCTCTCTCTCTCTCTCTCTCTCTCTCGCGCTATCTCTGTTTCTCTTTCTCATCTTCCATATCTCTCTCTCTCTACTGCTCTCTTTTTCATCTTTTCTCTGTCTGTTTCTTTCTCTCTGTCTTACAGCTCTCTCTGAGTTTCCCCTTCTCTCTCCTCTTCTCTATTACTCTTTGCTTCTCTCCATCTCTATCTGTCTTTTTCACTTCCTCCCCTCTCTCTCTCTCTCTCTCTCTCTCTTCATGGTGAGGAGAGGTTGGAAGCCTCCAGCAGATTAATCCTGGGGGGCTTCTGAGTGAGCTAATATGAAATCTGCATGTGTCAATTGATGCTAATACCTGAAATGTTATGCATTCCAGCTCCTTGTTGAACTCCAAGCCACTTGATTTGCAAGGGCACGTTTCCTCACTGCAATGGGCCTAAATATAGATGGCCAAATTAGACCCTTGAAGGACAACTTTATCAGGATGGAAATGTACTGCATGCTTCTGTCTGCACAAAACACTGGGAAAAAACTCCTGCTATGGTTTATATAAATCATTAATACAACTCGTTTTAATTCATCTATGAAATGATGGATTATGAACACAGTATAATGACTTCTCATTAATGGTTTTTAAACAGTGCAGCTCTCTCAGTCTGTCCTAATACAGGCGATTTCTAAATTCTAAAGACCACTGATGAAATTTTCAGGGAGGTTGAAGGCTACTGATGTTGACACAAGACCTAACCTTCACTTAAATCCAGATTACAAGTCTTAATCCCCAAATCTAACCTTGATTTACAAATTGATATTTGTGAGTTATCCAGATTTCAAATGAATTTACACAGACCTTTTTCATGAAATGACCCAATGAAATGACCCCTCATGAAATTACCAACATAACGCACATATAAATAATTTGTAAGATCCAGAAAGGTCAGTACAAATGTCTATATATAGTTATGTATGTATGCATGTACTGTATGTACTGTATGTGTGTGTGTGTGTGTGTGTGTGTGTGTGTGTGTGTGTGTATGTGTGTGTGTGTGTGTGTGTTTATGGGTGTGTGTGTCTGAGAAAGTGTTGTTGCATGCATGTGGGTACATGTACATTAATGCGTGCGCTTGTGTATGTGTTCCAATACAAAAGTGTGGGTGTTATGTGTTTAAGTCTGCACCTTTGTGGGTGTGTCCATTTGTGTGTGTATGTGTGTGTGTGTATGTTCTGAGGGGAAATTGATTTTTCTCCACACCAGTGGCCACAGCAGCAGCAGCAGCAGCAGAGGTCCCACACTGAGGCAAATGAGTCTCAATCCCCAGCACCTCTGGGCATACAGCCAGAGCCAGCCAGACCCAGCCACCAGCACACACTGCCTCATACACACACCTCCACCCCTGGACCGCCGCCTCCTGCTTTCAGCACCTACAGTTACATATATAACCCTGCTATGTGTGTGTCTGTTTGTGTCTGTGTGAGTGCAAAGGTTTCTCGGTGTGTGTGTGTGTGTGTGTGTGTGTGTGTGTGTGTGTGTGTGTGAGTGTGTGTGAGAGAGAGAGAGAGAAAAGTGTGTGTGTGTGTGTGTGTGTGTGTGTGTGTGTGTGTGTGTGTGTGTGTGTGTGTGTGTGTGTGTGTGTGTGTGTGTGTGTGTGTGTAAAAGAGAGAGTTGAGTGTGTGTGAGCACACAACCCTAGGCCAAAATTGGATAGGTGCAAGATCCAAAACAATAAGAGATGATCCACACACCAGATAGTTCCCATTCACAGTTTTTTTTATTTTGTTTGTGACGTTTCAAGCCATGCGGCTCTTCCTAAGACTAGATCAAAACTATACTACACAAACTTAGTTCTGACTTCATCTTCTACTTTGCTTGGTTGATAGTGCAAGTCAATTTTCACTTCTAATGTGCGTGCTATTCTGTTATTCCAGTGGGGGTTCTGTGTGTGTGTGTGTGTGTGTGTGTGTGTGTGTGTGTGTGAAGAACAGAAGGATATGTGTGTTTACACCTGGGGTGTGTGTATGTCTAATAGTTGGTTGTTGGTATGGTGCAAACCTGTGTTGTTGGAGTGCGCTTAAGGGGTTGTGTAAGTAAGGGATAATGGATGACACGGTGGTCTGTTCACAGAAGTTAATGCATGGTCGAGGTTGTAAAACGGCCCCGACGCAAAGCGGAGGTTAACTTCTGTGAACAGACCACCGTGGAGTCCATTATCCCACTTATTCCACTGTTGCCACTTGCGTTGTGTTCATTTCCTGTTACAATTCAAACGTTTTAATCGCTAAAACTTGTCTTGTTTGTAGAACTACTTTCTTCCAACACATATCAACTAATTTCTTAACTTGCAGGACAAACTGCCGTTACTAGTTCTAAATGGATGGTTGCTACGGCCAGTCGTTAGTTCTATCTCTCCTGTTGTCAAGCGGGTGTATCCCAAGATTCTGATGAACTTTAGCTTGAAAACATCACTATTTTACTTAGCCTGCTGTCATCCATATAGCTAAAAGCCACCTCCGTCATATGCTACAATGTTGCTATGTTCTGAACGTCTGCATTTTACAACTCAGATGCAACGTGACAGTTCATTTAAACTTCACATCGAGTTCGGCGAATTAATATACAAGTGTGATACGACCAAAGAAATGGATCTACTTCATAGGTGTGCAAATAACATATGGTTAATGGTCGTTCTAAATTACC